>NW_024038049.1:0-128249 GCF_016077235.1 Cyprinodon tularosa
TACATTCACCTAACCATTTCTCCTCCAGAGGAGTGATGCTGCTTCCTCCTCCAGGAACAGGTCACCCTGAATGCCCCCCTCTATGGTCTGCAGACCGCCTGTCTGTCACCTGTGGCGCTAAAGCATGGCGGACAGCACTACAGACACCCACGGAGGATCCAGGGAGGATCCACGGAGGATCCAGGGAGGATCCACGGAGGATCCACGGAGGATCCAGGGAGGATCCACGGAGGATCCAGGGAGGATCCAGGGAGGATCCACGGAGGATCCAGGGAGGATCCACGGAGGATCCAGGGAGGATCCAGGGAGGATCCACGGAGGCTGAGGAGCGGTGATCACACACCCACCTGTGAGGGAGAGTCCAGACATGATGCTGCTGCTGCTGGTGATGATGATGAGGACGATGATGATGATGATGAGGATGATGATGCTCCCTCAGCAGACTGGGCTTCCACATGCTGCCTTCAGGTCTGCTCGGAAATTCCAGCTCCTCCGCAGCTGTTGCTGTTCACTCCTTCCTGATGGTCCCCATGTCCCACAGCCTGGAGAGCAGCAGCCGCTCCTCCTGAGGACATCTGCATGCAGGAAAGGAGGAGGGGGACTGCAGGAAAGGAGGAGGAGAAGGAGCTGCGGGAAAGGAGGAGGAGCTGCAGGAAAGGAGGAGGAGCTGCAGGAAAGGAGGAGGAGAAGGAGCTGCGGGAAAGGAGGAGGAGCTGCAGGAAAGGAGGAGGAGAAGGAGCTGCGGGAAAGGAGGAGGAGCTGCAGGAAAGGAGGAGGAGAAGGAGCTGCGGGAAAGGAGGAGGAGCTGCAGGAAAGGAGAAGGAGGAGGAGGAGGAGGAGCTGCAGCCACGAGGCGTGAAGTCCTCCCTGATCCTCAGAGTCTGGAAACCTGGAGGTTCTGCCTCTACTAATACTAATCTGTCATCATCATCATCATCATCATCATCATCATCATCATCATCATCATCATCATCATCATCATCATCATCATCAGGGTGGTGAGCAGATGGTGGTAGGGCTGAGATGTTTCCATGACAACAGAAATCTACCTGAGCCTTTATTATTTACTGATCTAACGCCACAATCCATCCTGCGCTGCAATGCTCCTGTTGACCAGCAGGGGGCAGGGCGCTGAAGACCCGGGTCTGCTACCTGAAGCTACGGTGGCCCTGAAGTTCAAACCTCATCAGCAAATCTTTACACACAGCTGCCCCTTAAAACCCACAACATGTTCAAAACACATTTTACTGCCATATTTTTTGGTTTACTTTTTTTATTTTGTATTATGCAGATTTTTTGTCATTATGAGTCTTATTTTGAAAGGCTTCTTTAGGAAGTGGAATCTAGCATGTTCGCTGAAAAACTAGAAGAAAAAGATGCACGCAGCATGAAGGCATGACATTTGCAAGAAGTTTTACAAAGAAATTTAAGTTTAAAAGGTCCTTTATTTCTCATTTCTACCTCAAAAGGAAGGGTCAGCCAGCGAGGTATGTTTATATGTATTTATATTATTTTTTATGTCGTTTTGTACTCATGAAACCATCTCATTTAAGTTTATGTTGTATTTTAGTTCGATGGTGGTTTTGGTGTCAGTGGAAAAGAAATTATAAGAAGAATTTTAATAAAGCTGACTTCACACCAGCAGTACCAAACTCTTTATTGCCGTCAAGAAGAGGTGGAAGTGATAACACACAATGACTCTGAGACACAACCGCATTAAGCTGATAGAAACAGGATTCTACTGCAGACTTTGAATAGAATAAAATACAATACAATAAGATAGAATACAATAGAATAGAATAGAATAAAATACAATACAATAAGATAGAATAGAATAGAATAGAATAGAATAGAATAGAATAGAATAGAATAGAATAGAATAGGATAGAATAGAATAAAATACAATACAATAAGATAGAATACAATAGAATAGAATAGAATAAAATACAATACAATAAGATAGAATAGAATAGAATAGATTATAATAGAATAGGATAGAATAGAATAAAATACAATACAATAAGATAGAATACAATAGAATAGAATAGAATAAAATACAATACAATAAGATAGAATAGAATAGAATAGATTATAATAGAATAGGATAGAATAGAATAAAATACAATACAATAAGATAGAATACAATAGAATAGAATAGAATAGAATAAAATACAATACAATAAGATAGAATAGAATAGAATAGAATAGAATAGAATAGAATAGAATAGAATAGAATAGAATAGAAAAGAATAGAATAAAATACAATAGGATAGAATAGAATAAAATACAATACAATAAGATAGAATAGAATAGAATAGAATAGAATAGAATAGAATAGAAAAGAATAGAATAAAATACAATAGAATAGAATAGAATAAAATACAATAGGATAGAATAGAATAGGATAGAATAGAATAAAATACAATACAATAAGATAGAATACAATAGAATAGAATAGAATAAAATACAATACAATAAGATAGAATAGAATAGAATACAATAGAATAGAATAGAATAGAATAGAATAGAATAGAATAGAATAGAATAGGATAGAATAGAATAAAATACAATACAATAAGATAGAATACAATAGAATAGAATAGAATAAAATACAATACAATAAGATAGAATACAATAGAATACAATAGAATAGAATAGAATAGAATAGAATAGAATAGAATAGAATAGAATAGAATAGAATAGAATAGGATAGAATAGAATAAAATACAATACAATAAGATAGAATACAATAGAATAGAATAGAATAAAATACAATACAATAAGATAGAATAGAATAGAATAGATTATAATAGAATAGGATAGAATAGAATAAAATACAATACAATAAGATAGAATACAATAGAATAGAATAGAATAAAATACAATACAATAAGATAGAATAGAATAGAATAGATTATAATAGAATAGGATAGAATAGAATAAAATACAATACAATAAGATAGAATACAATAGAATAGAATAGAATAGAATAAAATACAATACAATAAGATAGAATAGAATAGAATAGAATAGAATAGAATAGAATAGAATAGAATAGAATAGAATAGAATAGAATAGAAAAGAATAGAATAAAATACAATAGGATAGAATAGAATAAAATACAATACAATAAGATAGAATAGAATAGAATAGAATAGAATAGAAAAGAATAGAATAAAATACAATAGAATAGAATAGAATAAAATACAATAGGATAGAATAGAATAGGATAGAATAGAATAAAATACAATACAATAAGATAGAATACAATAGAATAGAATAGAATAAAATACAATACAATAAGATAGAATACAATAGAATACAATAGAATAGAATAGAATAGAATAGAATAGAATAGAATAGAATAGAATAGAATAGAATACAATACAATAAGATAGAATAGAATAGAATAGAATAGGATAGAATAGAATAAAATACAATACAATAAGATAGAATAGAATACAATAGAATAGAATAGAATAAAATACAATACAATAAGATAGAATAGAATAGAATAGAATAAAATACAATAGGATAGAATAGAATAAAATACAATAGGATAAAATACAATAGGATAGAATAGAATAGAATAGAATAGAATAAAATACAATACAATAAGATAGAATAGAATACAATAGAATAGAATAAAATACAATACAATACAATAAGATAGAATAGAAAAGAATAGAATAAAATACAATAGGATAGAATAGAATAAAATACAATAGGATAAAATACAATAGGATAGAATAGAATAGAATAGAATAGAATAGAATAAAATACAATAGGATAGAATAGAATAGAATAGAATAGAATAGAATAGAATACAATACAATACAATACAATACAATACAGGATTCTGGGCTTCAGGGCAGAGTGGCAAAGAAAAAGCCATATCTGAGACTGGCCAATAAAAGAAAAAGATTAAGATGGGCAAAAGAACGCAGACATTGGACAGAGGAAGACTGGAAAAAAGTGTTGTGGACGAATGAATCCAAGTTTGAGGTGTTTGGATCACAAAGAAGAACGTTTGTGAGTCACAGAACAAATGAAAAGATGCTGGAAGAATGCCTGACGCCATCTGTTAAGCACGGTGGAGGTAATGTGATGCTCTGGGGTTGCTTTGGTGCTGGTAAGGTGGGAGATTTGTACAGGGTAAAAGGGATTCTGAATAAGGAAGGCTATCACTCCATTTTGCAACGCCATGCCATACCCAGTGGACAGCGCTTGATTGGAGCCAATTTATCCTACAACAGGACAATGACCCTACACACACCTCCAAATTGTGCAGAACTATTTAGAGAGGAAGCAGGCAGCTGGTATTCTATCTGTAATGGAGTGGCCAGCGCAGTCACCAGATCTGAACCCCATTGAGCTGTTGTGGAGCAGCTTGACCGTATGGGACGCAGGAAGCGCCCATCCAACCAATCCAACTGGTGGGAGGAGCTTCTGGAAGCGTGGGGGGGAATTTCTCCAGATTACCTCAACAGATTAACAGCTAGAATGCCAAAGGTCTGCAATGCTGGGATTGCTGCAAATGGAGGATTCTTTGACAAAAGCAAAGTTTGATGGAAAAAAAATCTTATTTTAAATATAAATCATTATTTCTAACCTTGTCAATGTCTTGACTCTATTTTCTATTTATTTCACAATGTATGGTGGTGAATAAGTGTGACTTTTCAGGAAAACATAAATTGTTTGGGTGACCCCAAACTTTTGAACGGTAGTGTATAATATTTGTAAAACATAATATTGATATAACACTTTGTGTTTATCATATTAATATTTGCAAAATATCTAACTTTGCATAAATCTCATCCAGTTTGAGTTCAGTGTAAACAGTTTTTAATCTGAATAAATCTGTATAACTGAAAGGTCATTCTAGAATGAGATTTGGTCTTTAAGTGGTTGTGACGTGTCAGAGATTATTGTAATATAATCTCTGACTCCTTCATGGGAGTAAAATGAGATCAAAGGAGCCTCCTGTTTACTCTGACAGCAGCTGGTCTGACCCAAGATGGCCGCCCTCTAGGCCCCTCGGCGAGCGTCCAATCAGGCGTCTAGTTTATAAACCGAAGCAGCTGGGATGATGGGGAGAACATTCAAGTACATCCCGCTGAAGCCTGCGGGAAGGCTGCAGCGGGATGCTTCTCAGAACATTTAGAGGAGGAGCAGGAGAACCTGCTGAGGAGCGGAGTGAAGCAGTGCCTCCGCTCAGCCACAGGGGGCAGTAAAGCCTCCTGCTTGTGTTCAGAAGAAAAGCGCGGCTGGCTGTTATGGTCCTCCAGAGCTTCCGTAGCTGCAGTGATGATGTTGCTGCTGGGGGTTCTGCTCAGCCTGGTTCTGCTCGCTGCATTGCTGCTGCTTCGCCTTTACCTGCTGCTCAGCCGGGGATCCAGGCAGCCCTTCGGAACCGGAGCTCATGTTGCTGTTCTGGTCGTTGCTGGATCAGGTAAGGACCGGCGGAACCCCCGGCTCCAGGCCCGGTACCAGCTGCTGCAGGCCCGGTACCAGCTGCTGCAGGCCCGGTACCAGCTGCTCCAGGCCCGGTACCAGCTGCTCCAGGCCCGGTACCAGCTGCTGCAGGCCCGGTACCAGCTGCTGCAGGCCCGGTACCAGCTGCTGCAGGCCCGGTACCAGCTGCTGCAGGCCCGGTACCAGCTGCTGCAGGCCCGGTACCAGCTGCTGCAGGCCCGGTACCAGCTGCTCCAGGCCCGGTACCAGCTGCTGCAGGCCCGGTACCAGCTGCTCCAGGCCCGGTACCAGCTGCTCCAGGCCCGGTACCAGCTGCTGCAGGCCCGGTACCAGCTGCTGCAGGCCCGGTACCAGCTGCTCCAGGCCCGGTACCAGCTGCTCCAGGCCCGGTACCAGCTGCTGCAGGCCCGGTACCAGCTGCTGCAGGCCCGGTACCAGCTGCTCCAGGCCCGGTACCAGCTGCTGCAGGCCCGGTACCAGCTGCTCCAGGCCCGGTACCAGCTGCTGCAGGCCCGGTACCAGCTGCTGCAGGCCCGGTACCAGCTGCTCCAGGCCCGGTACCAGCTGCTGCAGGCCCGGTACCAGCTGCTCCAGGCCCGGTACCAGCTGCTGCAGGCCCGGTACCAGCTGCTCTCCTTGCCCGGTACCAGCTGCTCCAGGCCCGGTACCAGCTGCTCCAGGCCCGGTACCAGCTGCTGCAGGCCCGGTACCAGCTGCTCCAGGCCCGGTACCAGCTGCTGCAGGCCCGGTACCAGCTGCTCCAGGCCCGGTACCAGCTGCTCCAGGCCCGGTACCAGCTGCTCCAGGCCCGGTACCAGCTGCTGCAGGCCCGGTACCAGCTGCTGCAGGCCCGGTACCAGCTGCTGCAGGCCCGGTACCAGCTGCTGCAGGCCCGGTACCAGCTGCTCCAGGCCCGGTACCAGCTGCTGCAGGCCCGGTACCAGCTGCTCCAGGCCCGGTACCAGCTGCTGCAGGCCCGGTACCAGCTGCTGCAGGCCCGGTACCAGCTGCTCCAGGCCCGGTACCAGCTGCTGCAGGCCCGGTACCAGCTGCTCCAGGCCCGGTACCAGCTGCTGCAGGCCCGGTACCAGCTGCTCTCCTTGCCCGGTACCAGCTGCTGCAGGCCCGGTACCAGCTGCTCTCCTTGCCCGGTACCAGCTGCTCCAGGCCCGGTACCAGCTGCTCCAGGCCCGGTACCAGCTGCTCCAGGCCCGGTACCAGCTGCTCCAGGCCCGGTACCAGCTGCTGCAGGCCCGGTACCAGCTGCTCCAGGCCCGGTACCAGCTGCTCCAGGCCCGGTACCAGCTGCTCCAGGCCCGGTACCAGCTGCTCTCCTTGCCCGGTACCAGCTGCTGCAGGCCCGGTACCAGCTGCTCCAGGCCCGGTACCAGCTGCTCCAGGCCCGGTACCAGCTGCTCCAGGCCCGGTACCAGCTGCTGCAGGCCCGGTACCAGCTGCTCCAGGCCCGGTACCAGCTGCTCCAGGCCCGGTACCAGCTGCTCCAGGCCCGGTACCAGCTGCTGCAGGCCCGGTACCAGCTGCTGCAGGCCCGGTACCAGCTGCTCCAGGCCCGGTACCAGCTGCTGCAGGCCCGGTACCAGCTGCTCCAGGCCCGGTACCAGCTGCTGCAGGCCCGGTACCAGCTGCTCTCCTTGCCCGGTACCAGCTGCTGCAGGCCCGGTACCAGCTGCTCCAGGCCCGGTACCAGCTGCTCCAGGCCCGGTACCAGCTGCTGAAGGCCCGGTACCAGCTGCTGCAGGCCCGGTACCAGCTGCTGCAGGCCCGGTACCAGCTGCTCTCCTTGCCCGGTACCAGCTGCTGCAGGCCCGGTACCAGCTGCTCCAGGCCCGGTACCAGCTGCTGCAGGCCCGGTACCAGCTGCTCCAGGCCCGGTACCAGCTGCTGCAGGCCCGGTACCAGCTGCTCCAGGCCCGGTACCAGCTGCTGCAGGCCCGGTACCAGCTGCTGCAGGCCCGGTACCAGCTGCTCCAGGCCCGGTACCAGCTGCTGCAGGCCCGGTACCAGCTGCTGCAGGCCCGGTACCAGCTGCTCCAGGCCCGGTACCAGCTGCTCCAGGCCCGGTACCAGCTGCTGCAGGCCCGGTACCAGCTGCTGCAGGCCCGGTACCAGCTGCTCCAGGCCCGGTACCAGCTGCTCCAGGCCCGGTACCAGCTGCTGCAGGCCCGGTACCAGCTGCTGCAGGCCCGGTACCAGCTGCTCCAGGCCCGGTACCAGCTGCTGCAGGCCCGGTACCAGCTGCTGCAGGCCCGGTACCAGCTGCTGCAGGCCCGGTACCAGCTGCTCTCCTTGCCCGGTACCAGCTGCTGCAGGCCCGGTACCAGCTGCTCCAGGCCCGGTACCAGCTGCTGCAGGCCCGGTACCAGCTGCTCCAGGCCCGGTACCAGCTGCTCCAGGCCCGGTACCAGCTGCTGCAGGCCCGGTACCAGCTGCTCCAGGCCCGGTACCAGCTGCTCCAGGCCCGGTACCAGCTGCTGCAGGCCCGGTACCAGCTGCTGCAGGCCCGGTACCAGCTGCTCCAGGCCCGGTACCAGCTGCTCCAGGCCCGGTACCAGCTGCTCCAGGCCCGGTACCAGCTGCTCCAGGCCCGGTACCAGCTGCTCCAGGCCCGGTACCAGCTGCTCCAGGCCCGGTACCAGCTGCTCCAGGCCCGGTACCAGCTGCTGCAGGCCCGGTACCAGCTGCTCCAGGCCCGGTACCAGCTGCTCCAGGCCCGGTACCAGCTGCTCCAGGCCCGGTACCAGCTGCTGCAGGCCCGGTACCAGCTGCTGCAGGCCCGGTACCAGCTGCTGCAGGCCCGGTACCAGCTGCTCCAGGCCCGGTACCAGCTGCTGCAGGCCCGGTACCAGCTGCTGCAGGCCCGGTACCAGCTGCTGCAGGCCCGGTACCAGCTGCTGCAGGCCCGGTACCAGCTGCTCCAGGCCCGGTACCAGCTGCTGCAGGCCCGGTACCAGCTGCTGCAGGCCCGGTACCAGCTGCTCCAGGCCCGGTACCAGCTGCTCCAGGCCCGGTACCAGCTGCTCCAGGCCCGGTACCAGCTGCTGCAGGCCCGGTACCAGCTGCTCCAGGCCCGGTACCAGCTGCTCCAGGCCCGGTACCAGCTGCTCCAGGCCCGGTACCAGCTGCTGCAGGCCCGGTACCAGCTGCTCCAGGCCCGGTACCAGCTGCTGCAGGCCCGGTACCAGCTGCTCCAGGCCCGGTACCAGCTGCTGCAGGCCCGGTACCAGCTGCTGCAGGCCCGGTACCAGCTGCTGCAGGCCCGGTACCAGCTGCTGCAGGCCCGGTACCAGCTGCTGCAGGCCCGGTACCAGCTGCTCCAGGCCCGGTACCAGCTGCTTCAGACTACTGAGGCAGACTGGATCACTTCAATAACAGACCGAGCCAGGGTTCAGGTGCTGCAGGATCCAATCCGGAACCGGACTGATGTTCAGGCATTGAGGTCCTGGTTCCGGTTTCTGGTCCAGTTCAGTTTAACCTATATCTGTGAGCCAGAAGGCCTTAATGACTTCTACTGATCCACTCTACTGAATCAGTTCACTCTACTGATCCACTCTACTGAATCAGTTCACTCTACTGATCCACTCTACTGAATCAGTTCAGTATACTGATCCAGTTCACTCTACTGATCCACTTTACTGAATCAGTTCACTCTGCTGATCCACTCTACTGAATCAGTTCACTCTACTGATCCACTTTACTGAATCAGTTCACTCTGCTGATCCACTCTACTGAATCAGTTCACTCTACTGATCCACTCTACTGAATCAGTTCACTCTACTGATCCACTCTACTGAATCAGTTCACTCTACTGATCCACTCTACTGAATCAGTTCACTCTGCTGATCCACTCTACTGAATCAGTTCACTCTACTGATCCACTCTACTGAATCAGTTCACTCTGCTGATCCACTCTACTGAATCAGTTCACTCTACTGATCCACTCTACTGAATCAGTTCACTCTACTGATCCACTCTACTGAATCAGTTCACTCTACTGATCCACTCTACTGAATCAGTTCACTCTACTGATCCACTCTACTGAATCAGTTCACTCTGCTGATCCACTCTACTGAATCAGTTCACTCTACTGATCCACTCTACTGAATCAGTTAACTTTACTGAATCACTTTACTGATCCAGTTCAGTATACTGATCCAGTTCACTCTACTGATCCACTTTACTGAATCAGTTCACTCTACTGATCCACTCTACTGAATCAGTTCACTCTACTGATCCACTCTACTGAATCAGTTCACTCTACTGATCCACTCTACTGAATCAGTTCACTCTACTGATCCACTCTACTGAATCAGTTAACTTTACTGAATCACTTTACTGAATCACTTTACTGATCCACTTCAGTCTACTGATCCAGTTCACTCTACTGATCCACTTCAGCCTACTGATCCACTCTACTGAATCAGTTCACTCTACTGATCCACTTCAGTCTACTGATCCACTCTTCTGAATCAGTTCACTCTACTGATCCACTTCAGTCTACTGATCCACTCTTCTGAATCAGTTCACTCTACTGATCCACTTCAGTCTTACTGATCCACTCTACTGAATCAGTTCACTCTACTGATCCACTTCAGTCTACTGATTCAGTTCACTCTACTGATCCAGTTGATTCTACTGATCCACTTCACTCTACTGATCCACTCTTCTGAATCAGTTCACTCTACTGATCCACTTCAGTCTACTGATTCAGTTAACTCTACTGAATCACTTTACTGATCCAGTTCACTCTACTGATCCACTTCAGTCTACTGATTCAGTTCACTCTACTGATCCACTCTTCTGAATCAGTTCACTCTACTGATCCACTCTGCTGAATCAGTTCACTCTACTGATCCACTTCAGCCTACTGATTCAGTTCACTCTGCTGATCCACTCTTCTGAATCAGTTCACTCTACTGATCCACTTCAGTCTACTGATCCACTCTGCTGAATCAGTTCACTCTACTGATCCACTCTTCTGAATCAGTTAACTCTTCTGATCCACTTCAGTCTACTGATTCAGTTCACTCTACTGATCCACTCTTCTGAATCAGTTCACTCTACTGATCCACTTCAGTCTACTGATCCACTCTGCTGAATCAGTTCACTCTACTGATCCACTCTTCTGAATCAGTTCACTCTACTGATCCACTCTTCTGAATCAGTTAACTCTGCTGATCCACTTCAGTCTACTGATTCAGTTCACTCTACTGATCCACTTCAGTCTTACTGATCAACTCTGCTGAATCAGTTCACTCTACTGATCCAGTTGACTCTACTGATCCACTTCAGCCTACTGATTCAGTTCACTCTACTGATCCACTTCAGCCTACTGATCCACTCTACTGATCCAGTTCACTCTACTGATCCACTTCAGCCTACTGATCCACTCTACTGAATCAGTTCACTCTACTGATCCACTTCAGTCTTACTGATCCACTCTACTGAATCAGTTCACTCTACTGATCCACTTCAGTCTACTGATTCAGTTCACTCTACTGATCCAGTTGATTCTACTGATCCACTTCAGTCTACTGATTCAGTTCACTCTACTGAATCACTTTACTGATCCAGTTCACTCTACTGATCCACTTCAGTCTACTGATCCACTCTACTGAATCAGTTCACTCTACTGATCCACTTCAGTCTGCTGATCCACTTCAGTCTGCTGATTCAGTTCACTCTACTGATTCAGTTCACTCTACTGATTCAGTTCACTCTACTGATCCACTTCAGTCTACTGATCCACTCTACTGAATCAGTTCACTCTACTGATCCACTTCAGTCTACTGATTCAGTTCACTCTACTGATCCAGTTGACTCTGCTGATCCACTTCACTCTACTGATCCACTTCACTCTACTGATTCACTTCAGTCTACTGATCCACTCTACTGAATCAGTTCACTCTACGGATCCACTTCAGCCTACTGATCCACTCTACTGAATCAGTTCACTCTACTGATCCACTTCAGTCTACTGATTCAGTTCACTCTACTGAATCACTCTACTGATCTAGTTCACTTTACGGATCCACTGCAGTCTACTGATCCACTCTACTGATCCAGTTCACTTTACGGATCCACTTCAGTCTACTGATCCAGTTCCCTCTACGGATCCACTTCAGTCTATTGATTCAGTTCACTCTACTGAATCACTTTACTGATCCAGTTCACTCTACTGATCCACTTCAGTCTATTGATTCAGTTCACTCTACTGAATCACTCTACTGATCCACTCTACTGAATCAGTTCACTCTACTGATCCACTCTACTGAATCAGTTAACTTTACTGAATCACTTTACTGAATCACTTTACTGATCCACTTCAGTCTACTGATCCAGTTCACTCTACTGATCCACTTCAGCCTACTGATCCACTCTACTGAATCAGTTCACTCTACTGATCCACTTCAGTCTACTGATCCACTCTTCTGAATCAGTTCACTCTACTGATCCACTTCAGTCTACTGATCCACTCTTCTGAATCAGTTCACTCTACTGATCCACTTCAGTCTTACTGATCCACTCTACTGAATCAGTTCACTCTACTGATCCACTTCAGTCTACTGATTCAGTTCACTCTACTGATCCAGTTGATTCTACTGATCCACTTCACTCTACTGATCCACTCTTCTGAATCAGTTCACTCTACTGATCCACTTCAGTCTACTGATTCAGTTAACTCTACTGAATCACTTTACTGATCCAGTTCACTCTACTGATCCACTTCAGTCTACTGATTCAGTTCACTCTACTGATCCACTCTTCTGAATCAGTTCACTCTACTGATCCACTCTGCTGAATCAGTTCACTCTACTGATCCACTTCAGCCTACTGATTCAGTTCACTCTGCTGATCCACTCTTCTGAATCAGTTCACTCTACTGATCCACTTCAGTCTACTGATCCACTCTGCTGAATCAGTTCACTCTACTGATCCACTCTTCTGAATCAGTTAACTCTTCTGATCCACTTCAGTCTACTGATTCAGTTCACTCTACTGATCCACTCTTCTGAATCAGTTCACTCTACTGATCCACTTCAGTCTACTGATCCACTCTGCTGAATCAGTTCACTCTACTGATCCACTCTTCTGAATCAGTTCACTCTACTGATCCACTCTTCTGAATCAGTTAACTCTGCTGATCCACTTCAGTCTACTGATTCAGTTCACTCTACTGATCCACTTCAGTCTTACTGATCAACTCTGCTGAATCAGTTCACTCTACTGATCCAGTTGACTCTACTGATCCACTTCAGCCTACTGATTCAGTTCACTCTACTGATCCACTTCAGCCTACTGATCCACTCTACTGATCCAGTTCACTCTACTGATCCACTTCAGCCTACTGATCCACTCTACTGAATCAGTTCACTCTACTGATCCACTTCAGTCTTACTGATCCACTCTACTGAATCAGTTCACTCTACTGATCCACTTCAGTCTACTGATTCAGTTCACTCTACTGATCCAGTTGATTCTACTGATCCACTTCAGTCTACTGATTCAGTTCACTCTACTGAATCACTTTACTGATCCAGTTCACTCTACTGATCCACTTCAGTCTACTGATCCACTCTACTGAATCAGTTCACTCTACTGATCCACTTCAGTCTGCTGATCCACTTCAGTCTGCTGATTCAGTTCACTCTACTGATTCAGTTCACTCTACTGATTCAGTTCACTCTACTGATCCACTTCAGTCTACTGATCCACTCTACTGAATCAGTTCACTCTACTGATCCACTTCAGTCTACTGATTCAGTTCACTCTACTGATCCAGTTGACTCTGCTGATCCACTTCACTCTACTGATCCACTTCACTCTACTGATTCACTTCAGTCTACTGATCCACTCTACTGAATCAGTTCACTCTACGGATCCACTTCAGCCTACTGATCCACTCTACTGAATCAGTTCACTCTACTGATCCACTTCAGTCTACTGATTCAGTTCACTCTACTGAATCACTCTACTGATCTAGTTCACTTTACGGATCCACTGCAGTCTACTGATCCACTCTACTGATCCAGTTCACTTTACGGATCCACTTCAGTCTACTGATCCAGTTCCCTCTACGGATCCACTTCAGTCTATTGATTCAGTTCACTCTACTGAATCACTTTACTGATCCAGTTCACTCTACTGATCCACTTCAGTCTATTGATTCAGTTCACTCTACTGAATCACTCTACTGATCCAGTTCACTCTACTGATCCACTTCAGTCTATTGATTCAGTTCACTCTACTGAATCACTCTACTGATCCAGTTCACTTTACGGATCCACTTCAGTCTACTGATCCAGTTCACTCTACTGATCCACTTCAGTCTATTGATTCAGTTCACTCTACTGAATCACTCTACTGATCCAGTTCACTTTACTGATCCACTTCAGTCTACTGATCCAGTTCACTCTACTGATCCACTTCAGTCTACTGATTCAGTTCACTTTACTGAATCACTTTACTGATCCAGTTCAGTATACTGATCCAGTTCACTCTACTGATCCAGTTCACTTTACTGATCCACTTTACTGATCCACTCTACTGATCCACTTCAGTCTACTGATTCAGTTCACTCCACTGATCCAGTTGATTCTACTGATCCACTTCAGTCTACTGATCCACTCTCCTGAATCAGTTCACTCTACTGATCCACTTCAGTCTACTGATTCACTTCAGTCTTCTGATTCAGTTCACTCTACTGAATCACTTTACTGATCCAGTTCACTCTACTGATTCACTTCAGTCTACTGATCCACTCTTCTGAATCAGTTCACTCTACTGATCCACTTCAGTCTATTGATTCAGTTCACTCTACTGAATCAGTTTACTGATCCAGTTCACTCTACTGATCCACTTCAGTCTACTGATCCACTCTACTTAATCAGTTCACTCTACTGATCCACTTCACTCTACTGAATCACTTTACTGATCCACTCTACTTAATCAGTTCACTCTACTGATCCACTTCACTCTACTGAATCACTTTACTGATCCACTTCAGTCTACTTATCCACTCTACTGATCCAGTTCACTCTACGGATCCACTTCAGTCTACTGATTCACTTCAGTCTATTGATTCAGTTCACTCTACTGAATCACTCTACTGATCCAGTTCACTTTACTGATCCACTTCAGTCTACTGATCCAGTTCACTCTACTGATCCACTTCAGTCTACTGATTCAGTTCACTTTACTGAATCACTTTACTGATCCAGTTCAGTATACTGATCCAGTTCACTCTACTGATCCAGTTCACTTTACTGATCCACTTTACTGATCCACTCTACTGATCCACTTCAGTCTACTGATTCAGTTCACTCCACTGATCCAGTTGATTCTACTGATCCACTTCAGTCTACTGATCCACTCTCCTGAATCAGTTCACTCTACTGATCCACTTCAGTCTACTGATTCACTTCAGTCTTCTGATTCAGTTCACTCTACTGAATCACTTTACTGATCCAGTTCACTCTACTGATTCACTTCAGTCTACTGATCCACTCTTCTGAATCAGTTCACTCTACTGATCCACTTCAGTCTATTGATTCAGTTCACTCTACTGAATCAGTTTACTGATCCAGTTCACTCTACTGATCCACTTCAGTCTACTGATCCACTCTACTTAATCAGTTCACTCTACTGATCCACTTCACTCTACTGAATCACTTTACTGATCCACTCTACTTAATCAGTTCACTCTACTGATCCACTTCACTCTACTGAATCACTTTACTGATCCACTTCAGTCTACTTATCCACTCTACTGATCCAGTTCACTCTACGGATCCACTTCAGTCTACTGATTCACTTCAGTCTATTGATTCAGTTCACTCTACTGAATCACTTTACTGATCCAGTTCACTCTACTGATCCACTTCAGTCTACTTATCCACTCTACTGATCCACTTCAGTCTACTTATCCACTCTACTGATCCAGTTCACTCTACTGATCCACTTCAGTCTACTGATTCAGTTCACTTTACTGATCCACTCTACGGATCCACTTCACTCTACTGATCCAGTTGATTCTACTGATCCACTTCAGTCTACTGATCCACTCTTCTGAATCAGTTCACTCTACTGATCCACTTCAGTCTACTGATTCACTTCAGTCTACTGATTCAGTTCACTCTACTGAATCACTTTACTGATCCAGTTCACTCTACTGATCCACTTCAGTCTACTTATCCACTCTACTGATCCAGTTCACTCTACTGATCCACTTCAGTCTACTGATTCAGTTCACTTTACTGAATCACTTTACTGATCCAGTTCAGTATACTGATCCAGTTCACTCTACTGATCCAGTTCACTTTACTGATCCACTTTACTGATCCACTCTACGGATCCACTTCAGTCTACTGATCCAGTTCACTCTACTGATCCACTTCAGTCTTACTGATCCACTCTACTGAATCAGTTCACTCTACTTATCCACTTCAGTCTACTGATTCAGTTCACTCTACTGATCCAGTTGATTCTACAGATTCAGTTCAGTCTACTGATCCAGTTGATTCTACTGATTCAGTTCACTCTACTGATCCAGTTGATTCTACTGATCCACTTCAGTCTACTGATCCACTCTTCTGAATCAGTTCACTCTACTGATCCACTTCAGTCTACTGATTCACTTCAGTCTACTGATTCAGTTCACTCTACTGAATCACTTTACTGATCCACTTCAGTCTACTGATCCACTCTTCTGAATCAGTTCACTCTACTGATCCACTTCAGTCTTACTGATCCACTCTACTGATCCAGTTCACTTTACTGATCCACTCTACGGATCCACTTCAGTCTACTGATTCAGTTCACTCTACTGAATCACTTTACTGATCCAGTTCACTCTACTGATCCACTTTACTGAGCCACTTCAGTCTACTGATCCAGTTCAGTCTACTGATCCAGTTCAGAAATGTAATTGCATTTGATCAGTTCTTTTCCTCAGTTCTTTTCTTTTCACTAATGAGTTCTGGGAATCCACTCGTTCCAAGTCTTGACCACCTTCGGTCTTAAGGGATCATTTTAAGGGTCCCTAGTGTGCTGAGCGTCCATGTCCTCTGTC
Source organism: Cyprinodon tularosa (assembly GCF_016077235.1). Lineage (NCBI taxonomy): Eukaryota > Metazoa > Chordata > Actinopteri > Cyprinodontiformes > Cyprinodontidae > Cyprinodon > Cyprinodon tularosa. The sequence goes on from NW_024038049.1 coordinate 16,565, forward strand.
CTTAGTTTCTTTAGTGTCCATTAATCTATCTCCAGTGTCTTTAGTGTCCATGTCCAACCTGGGATGAAGCTTGTCCTTCTGTCTGTCCTCCAGGTGGTCACACCACAGAGATCCTGCGGCTGATGGACAGCCTGTCCTCTGTCTACACACCTCGGCATTACGTCATCGCTGACACCGATAGGATGAGTGAGGACAAAATAGTGTCCTTTGAGAGCTCCAGAGGACGTGCCCCGTCTGACCTCCAGGTACATGCCTCCCATCCTGTCCACATCACATCAGGACATTCTGGTTTAGACCAGATCCATGCAAACAGAACCAGAACAGCAAGTCAGGCACCCCAACAGATCCACAGCTCATCAGTGTCCACCTGTCCTCTAGAGATGGTCCTGTCCAACCAACTCAACCGAGTTTGTAATCAAGTTCCGCTGGAGTTCAGTCAGAAGACGGTAAAGACAGTTCTGACCCTGCTTTGTCCTTCAGAGGAGCTCCAGCGGATAATTCTGCAGGGTTCAGCACTGCTTCTACCGCTAACGGAGTCTGTAAGGCAAGCAGCTGCAGGGACGAGCAGCGAGGACACCTAGAGCCAGTTAGCTCCCGCAATGCTAAATACAAAAACAGCAGCCATTGTATTTCCTGTCTGTCACCTAATGTCAGAACCTCTGGCTGTAGCTACGTCCTGCACCGTGCAGGACGCTAGTTTGTAGCTCTGAGCGACGGTCTGTTGGTTTGCACCCGAAACCAAAACATGCAGCGCTGCGGCCAGTCTTTGGGGAACACTCACGGGGGAACTGTGTGGCTTCCGGCGTTAGATGAAGGGTTGTGGATGGCGAACAAACTCATTAAACCGACACACAGACCCACAATCCTAGCCAGTTCCTGGTTGTCCTTGTTGTGTTGTGGCGTGGAATAACATGGCGCAGACCATGCTTTAAGAGTCTGGGCATCAATCAAAAATATCTGCGTCATTCCTGCAACAAGCTAACTGCCACACACTGCTGCAGGAGGATAACCAGTCCTTACTGCTGCTTCTGGGTTCATCAAAGGGTAAAAAGTGAGAGAAGGTCTCAGAGAATGGATCACGATCAGAACACAGCAGACAACATCTCTGCTATCGACTTGTTGGTCTGAGCTGCTTAACTTGGAACAGAACAGACAGGTTTAATCTAGAACCTCTTCTGTGGTAGAACCTCATTGCTTCTGCCAAAGATCCTCACTGTTCTATCACAGAGCCTCACCGTTCTCCCGTAGAACCTCCCCGTTCTCCCGTAGAGCCTCACCGTTCTCCCGTAGAGCCTCCCCGTTCTCCCGTAGAGCCTCCCCGTTCCCCCGTAGAGCCTCCCCGTTCTCCCGTAGAGCCTCCCCGTTCTCCCGTAGAGCTTCCCCGTTCCCCCGTAGAGCCTCCCCGTTCTCCCGTAGAACCTCCCCGTTCCCCCGTAGAGCCTCCCCGTTCTCCCGTAGAGCCTCCCCGTTCCCATGTAGAGCCTCCCCGTTCCCATGTAGAGCCTCCCCGTTCCCATGTAGAGCCTCCCCGTTCCCATGTAGAGCCTCCCCGTTCCCATGTAGAGCCTCCCCGTTCTCCCGTAGAACCTCCCCGTTCTCCCGTAGAGCCTCACCGTTCTCCCGTAGAGCCTCCCCGTTCTCCCGTAGAGCCTCCCCGTTCCCCCGTAGAGCCTCCCCGTTCTCCCGTAGAGCCTCCCCGTTCTCCCGTAGAGCTTCCCCGTTCCCCCGTAGAGCCTCCCCGTTCTCCCGTAGAGCCTCCCCGTTCCCATGTAGAGCCTCCCCGTTCCCATATAGAGCCTCCCCGTTCCCCCGTAGAGCCTCCCCGTTCTCCCGTAGAGCCTCCCCGTTCTCCCGTAGAGCCTCCCCGTTCTCCCGTAGAGCCTCCCCGTTCTCCCGTAGAGCCTCCCCGTTCCCATATAGAGCCTCCCCGTTCCCCCGTAGAGCCTCCCCGTTCTCCCGTAGAGCCTCCCCGTTCCCATGTAGAGCCTCCCCGTTCCCATGTAGAGCCTCCCCGTTCCCCCGTAGAGCCTCCCCGTTCTCCCGTAGAGCCTCCCCGTTCCCATGTAGAGCCTCCCCGTTCCCATGTAGAGCCTCCCCGTTCCCATGTAGAGCCTCCCCGTTCCCATGTAGAGCCTCCCCGTTCCCCCGTAGAGCCTCCCCGTTCTCCCGTAGAGCCTCCCCGTTCCCCCGTAGAGCTTTCCCGTTCCCCCGTAGAGCCTCCCCGTTCTCCCGTAGAGCCTCCCCGTTCCCCCGTAGAGCTTCCCCGTTCTCCCGTAGAGCCTCCCCGTTCTCCCGTAGAGCCTCCCCGTTCCCATGTAGAGCCTCCCCGTTCCCATGTAGAGCCTCCCCGTTCCCCCGTAGAGCCTCCCCGTTCTCCCGTAGAGCCTCCCCGTTCCCCCGTAGAGCCTCCCCGTTCCCCCGTAGAGCCTCCCCGTTCCCCCGTAGAGCCTCCCCGTTCCCCCGTAGAGCCTCCCCGTTCCCCCGTAGAGCCTCCCCGTTCCCCCGTAGAGCCTCCCCGTTCTCCCGTAGAGCCTCCCCGTTCTCCCGTAGAGCCTCCCCGTTCTCCCGTTGAGCCTCCCCGTTCTCCCGTAGAGCCTCCCCGTTCTCCCGTAGAGCCTCCCCGTTCTCCCGTTGAGCCTCCCCGTTCTCCCGTAGAGCCTCCCCGTTCTCCCGTAGAGCCTCCCCGTTCTCCCGTAGAGCCTCCCCGTTCTCCCGTAGAGCCTCCCCGTTCTCCCGTTGAGCCTCCCCGTTCCCCCGTTGAGCCTCCCCGTTCCCCCGTAGAGCCTCCCCGTTCCCCCGTAGAGCCTCCCCGTTCCCCCGTAGAGCCTCCCCGTTCCCCCGTTGAGCCTCCCCGTTCTCCCGTTGAGCCTCCCCGTTCTCCCGTTGAGCCTCCCCGTTCTCCTGCAGGGTTCAGATCATACCAGAAGTTCTGGAAGTCCATTCTAAAGGTCGGCATCCTTCTCAGGCACAGCCCTAGAACACTGAGCTGATTCCAACCCAGCCGGACCTTTAGATCAGTAACAGAACCATTCCCAAAGCGTTCTGGTTTTGCCTTCCAGTTCTCCATTCATCGGGTCCCGAGGAGCCGCGAGGTCCACCAGTCCTGGAGCTCCTCTGCTGTCAGCACCCTGAACGCTCTGAGGTTCTGCCTCCCTTTGGTGTTTCGACTCAGACCCGATATGGTGAGTAGCAGCGGTACACCTCCTTGATTACTAACAGTAGAAAGGAATTGTTCTGTCTCCGGGGACCAAATGAGGCATAGAACCGAACGGGTAGACCACACCAGAAGCTTAGACCAGGAACCAGTTGGTTTCACCTGATTCCAGGGAATAGGGGAGGGTCTACGAATCGTTGCATTTACCGTCACCCTAATGTGAGATTCCAGAATCCCTGCAGTGTGTTCATAGCGGAGCAGACGGGTCAAACTGGGTTAGAACCAGTCTGAGGAGACCAGCATGTCCCAGTGTGGTAAGGTGATCGGCCCCTCCTCTCTGTGCTTTTCCAGGTCCTGTGTAACGGCCCAGGAACCTGCGTTCCTCTGTGTGGAGCGGCTCTGCTGCTGGGAATCCTGGGAGTGAAAAAAGTCCACATCGTCTACGTGGAGAGCATCTGTCGAGTGCAGACGCTGTCCCTGACTGGAAGGATCCTCTACCGCCTGGCTGACTTCTTCTTTGTGCAGTGGTCCTATCTGAGGGACAAATACCCCAATGCCATTTTCCTGGGAAGACTGGTCTGACCTGGACTTGGACTGGACTAGTTTAACAGAACCTGGACTCATTTAATCTAATTTCCTATTAAAACATGAACTATGATCTTCTGTGTCTGAGTTCTGGTCAAGTTGTCCTGGTACCCTGGTTCCTACAGACCGCCTGGTTGTGCCTGTCTTCACTGTCCTCTGCCAAGGGGGCGGTGAGACAGCGCTGCCTTCACTGTCCTCTGCCAAGGGGGCGGTGAGACAGCGCTGCCTTCACTGTCCTCTGCCAACGAGGCGGTGAGACAGCGCTGCCTTCACTGTCCTCTGCCAAGGAGGCGGTGAGACAGCGCTGCCTTCACTGTCCTCTGCCAAGGAGGCGGTGAGACAGCGCTGCCTTCACTGTCCTCTGCCAAGGAGGCGGTGAGACAGCGCTGCCTTCACTGTCCTCTGCCAACGAGGCGGTGAGACAGCGCTGCCTTCACTGTCCTCTGCCAAGGGGGCGGTGAGACAGCGCTGCCTTCACTGTCCTCTGCCAAGGGGGCGGTGAGACAGCGCTGCCTTCACTGTCCTCTGCCAAGAGGGCGGTGAGACAGCGCTGCCTTCACTGTCCTCTGCCAAGTGGGCGGTGAGACAGCGCTGCCTTCACTGTCCTCTGCCAAGTGGGCGGTGAGACAGCGCTGCCTTCACTGTCCTCTGCCAAGTGGGCGGTGAGACGGCGCTGCCTTCACTGTCCTCTGCCAAGGGGGCGGTGAGACGGCGCTGCCTTCACTGTCCTCTGCCAAGGGGGCGGTGAGACGGCGTGTCCTCTGCCAAGGGGGCGGCGAGACGGCGCTGCCTTCACTGGCCTCTGCCAAGGGGGCGGTGAGACGGCGCTGTCTTCACTGGCCTCTGTCTTTGATTTGATTTTCTCTAAAAGTCTGCTAGTTAATGACTTGATTTGTGATAATCACATTGACTTGTGTTGCCTTACAGAAACCTGGCTGCAGCAAGAGGATTATGTGAGCATAAATGAGGCAACTCCTTCAAGCTATTTAAATTTTCACATCCCCAGAAGTTTTTGATCCAAAAATCAAAACTTTTTGATTTTTCAGTGTCAAATCTTTTCTGACCCATTTAGCCAGAGGAAAGGAAGTGGCCTAATAATGAAGCATACCTTATACGGTGTTGATGTCATCAGGCCACACCCCTTCTCATTACAGAGATGCACACCTCCTGATTTACTTAATTGGTAGTCGGCTTTCAAGCTTATACAGTTTGGAGTAGGACAACGTATGAAAATGTGGTCGAAATACTCATTTGCCTAATAATTCTGCACTAAAGCAGTAAAGCAGTAAACTACTTTTCCAGTCTAGGAGCTGCGTTATCTAAGGCAATACGCAGAGAACTAGCAACCCCATCCACAAAATCATCAACCTGTGAGTGGGAATAAGCTATGCTTTTGCACTCTGTAGCACTGCTCAGCGACACAGAGGAGAGAGAAAGTGAAGCAGATTCTTTAAAATGTATAACTGCTCTATCTGATAAAGATCTACTAAAATGTAACCTTCTTTTGGGGGAGGAGAACTCTGTTAAAGTAATCCTGAAGGTTATTAGAAAGTGGTCAGAGAGGACAGGGTTGTGAGGAAATACTGTTATTTCTTCACATTCTATGCCGTATGTCAGGTGTGTGTCCCTGGTTGCCAGCCTGGTATTCTACAGGTGTATCCCTGGTTGCCAGCCTGGTATTCTACAGGTGTGTCCCTGGTTGCCAGCCTGGTATTCTACAGGTGTGTCCCTGGTTGCCAGCCTGGTATTCTACAGGTGTATCCCTGGTTGCCAGCCTGGTATTCTACAGGTGTATCCCTGGTTGCCAGCCTGGTATTCTACAGGTGTATCCCTGGTTGCCAGCCTGGTATTCTACAGGTGTATCCCTGGTTGCCAGCCTGGTATTCTACAGGTGTATCCCTGGTTGCCAGCCTGGTATTCTACAGGTGTATCCCTGGTTGCCACCCTGGTATTCTACAGGTGTGTCCCAGTCAGCAGTCTGGTTGCCAGCCTGGTATTCTACAGGTGTGTCCCTGGTTGCCAGCCTGGTATTCTACAGGTGTATCCCTGGTTGCCAGCCTGGTATTCTACAGGTGTATCCCTGGTTGCCAGCCTGGTATTCTACAGGTGTATCCCTGGTTGCCAGCCTGGTATTCTACAGGTGTATCCCTGGTTGCCAGCCTGGTATTCTACAGGTGTATCCCTGGTTGCCAGCCTGGTATTCTACAGGTGTATCCCTGGTTGCCAGCCTGGTATTCTACAGGTGTGTCCCTGGTTGCCAGCCTGGTATTCTACAGGTGTGTCCCTGGTTGCCAGCCTGGTATTCTACAGGTGTATCCCTGGTTGCCAGCCTGGTATTCTACAGGTGTATCCCTGGTTGCCAGCCTGGTATTCTACAGGTGTATCCCTGGTTGCCAGCCTGGTATTCTACAGGTGTATCCCTGGTTGCCAGCCTGGTATTCTACAGGTGTGTCCCTGGTTGCCAGCCTGGTATTCTACAGGTGTATCCCTGGTTGCCAGCCTGGTATTCTACAGGTGTATCCCTGGTTGCCAGCCTGGTATTCTACAGGTGTGTCCCTGGTTGCCAGCCTGGTATTCTACAGGTGTGTCCCTGGTTGCCAGCCTGGTATTCTACAGGTGTATCCCTGGTTGCCAGCCTGGTATTCTACAGGTGTGTGTCCCTGGTTGCCAGCCTGGTATTCTACAGGTGTATCCCTGGTTGCCAGCCTGGTATTCTACAGGTGTATCCCTGGTTGCCAGCCTGGTATTCTACAGGTGTATCCCTGGTTGCCAGCCTGGTATTCTACAGGTGTATCCCTGGTTGCCAGCCTGGTATTCTACAGGTGTATCCCTGGTTGCCACCCTGGTATTCTACAGGTGTGTCCCAGTCAGCAGTCTGGTTGCCAGCCTGGTATTCTACAGGTGTGTCCCTGGTTGCCAGCCTGGTATTCTACAGGTGTATCCCTGGTTGCCAGCCTGGTATTCTACAGGTGTATCCCTGGTTGCCAGCCTGGTATTCTACAGGTGTATCCCTGGTTGCCAGCCTGGTATTCTACAGGTGTATCCCTGGTTGCCAGCCTGGTATTCTACAGGTGTGTCCCTGGTTGCCAGCCTGGTATTCTACAGGTGTGTCCCTGGTTGCCAGCCTGGTATTCTACAGGTGTGTCCCTGGTTGCCAGCCTGGTATTCTACAGGTGTATCCCTGGTTGCCAGCCTGGTATTCTACAGGTGTATCCCTGGTTGCCAGCCTGGTATTCTACAGGTGTATCCCTGGTTGCCAGCCTGGTATTCTACAGGTGTATCCCTGGTTGCCAGCCTGGTATTCTACAGGTGTGTCCCTGGTTGCCAGCCTGGTATTCTACAGGTGTATCCCTGGTTGCCAGCCTGGTATTCTACAGGTGTGTCCCTGGTTGCCAGCCTGGTATTCTACAGGTGTGTCCCTGGTTGCCAGCCTGGTATTCTACAGGTGTGTCCCTGGTTGCCAGCCTGGTATTCTACAGGTGTATCCCTGGTTGCCAGCCTGGTATTCTACAGGTGTGTGTCCCTGGTTGCCAGCCTGGTATTCTACAGGTGTATCCCTGGTTGCCAGCCTGGTATTCTACAGGTGTATCCCTGGTTGCCAGCCTGGTATTCTACAGGTGTATCCCTGGTTGCCAGCCTGGTATTCTACAGGTGTGTCCCTGGTTGCCAGCCTGGTATTCTACAGGTCTATCCCTGGTTGCCAGCCTGGTATTCTACAGGTGTATCCCTGGTTGCCAGCCTGGTATTCTACAGGTGTATCCCTGGTTGCCAGCCTGGTATTCTACAGGTGTGTCCCTGGTTGCCAGCCTGGTATTCTACAGGTGTGTCCCTGGTTGCCAGCCTGGTATTCTACAGGTGTATCCCTGGTTGCCAGCCTGGTATTCTACAGGTGTATCCCTGGTTGCCAGCCTGGTATTCTACAGGTGTGTCCCTGGTTGCCAGCCTGGTATTCTACAGGTGTGTCCCTGGTTGCCAGCCTGGTATTCTACAGGTGTGTCCCAGTCAGCAGTCTGGTTGCCAGCCTGATATTCTACAGTCCTTCATGGTTATAAATGAGGCGGTTCTACTGAAAGTTCTGGAACATCCAGCAGAACTCAAAGCTCACTGGTTCCACTGGGTTCAGTCTGCAGGAGGAACTGGGTCCAACAATGTCTGCAGCCAGGAGAGGACAGCAGCGGCGAGGCTGGGCGCCTGGCTGCAGCGTGACGTCAGCGCGTTTTCCTGACGTGCTGTCTGCCAGCTCTGCGCTCTGCTTTGTTCCCTGTGCGCTGGCGGAGCGAGCTTCCCTCTGGATCCGGGAGCAGCAGCAGAAGATGAGCCACTTCAACAAGGGACCAGCCTACGGCCTGTCTGCGGAGGTCCGGAGCAAAGTAAGTGCTGCCAGAACTTTGTTTGCAGGCAGGGATCCGCTCTGGAAAAACTTTCTGCCGAAACTCTCCGAACTCCACAAGTTCGGGTCTGGAGCTGATTCTCTCCAGAACGTTCCGTTTGGATCAGAACCTGGAGCTCCATGACGCAATGCGCCGTCCTGCTCCTGGGGCGCAGGAGTCCAGGGGGACCGGACCGGACCGGAACTGAGACCGCTCCTCACGGTCTCGCATCCAGTCTGCTTCTATAGAACTGAACATTAGGGAGGGTGGGGGGTGAAACCCAGAGGTTCTGCTAGAACCGGCTGGGACTGGGTCAGCGTGTGAGTGGAGAGGAGGTCCGGAAGAACCCAGACCAGGTTCTGTGTGAAGGCAGTCCAGAACCTCAGAAGGTTCTTATCTGGGCTCAGCAGAACCAGAACCAGCAGACTGATCATAAATCCAGAATCTATATGGAACAAGAACCATGCTGGAGGTCCGGTTATCTGCTGGTTCTGGTTCCTGAGCTTCTATTGCAGCAGAACCTCCTGCTGGTCCTCATAGAGTGAATCTCTATAACAGAGGTTCACTCTATGTGATCAACCTCTATAAATGAAGTTTACTCAATGTGATGAACCTCTATAACAGGTCCACTCTGTGATGAACCTCTAGAATAGAGGTTCACTCTATGTGATGAATCTCTATAAATGAGGTTCACTCTGTGATGAACCTCTATAACAGGTTTACTCTATGTGATGAACCTCTATAAAACATGGTTCACTCTATGTGATGAATCTCTATAAATGAGGTTCACTCTGTGATGAACCTCTATAAAACATGGTTCACTCTATGTGATCAACCTCTTTAAATGAAGTTCGCTCTATGTGATGAATCTCTATAAATGAGGTTCACTCTATGTGATGAACCTCTATAAAACATGGTTCACTCTATGTGATCAACCTCTTTAAATGAAGTTCGCTCTATGTGATGAATCTCTATAAATGAGGTTCACTCTATGGGATGAATCTCTATAAATGAGGTTCACTCTATGGGATGAATCTCTATAAATGAGGTTCACTCTATGTGATGAATCTCTATAAATGAGGTTCACTCTGTGATGAACCTCTATAACAGGTTTACTCTATGTGATGAACCTCTATAAAACATGGTTCACTCTATGTGATGAATCTCTATAAATGAGGTTCACTCTGTGATGAACCTCTATAAAACATGGTTCACTCTATGTGATCAACCTCTTTAAATGAAGTTCGCTCTATGTGATGAATCTCTATAAATGAGGTTCACTCTATGGGATGAATCTCTATAAATGAGGTTCACTCTATGGGATGAATCTCTATAAATGAGGTTCACTCTGTGATGAACCTCTATAACAGGTTTACTCTATGTGATGAACCTCTATAAAAGATGGTTCACTCTATGTGATGAATCTCTATAAATGAGGTTCACTCTGTGATGAACCTCTATAAAACATGGTTCACTCTATGTGATGAATCTCTATAAATGAGGTTCACTCTATGGGATGAATCTCTATAAATGAGGTTCACTCTATGGGATGAATCTCTATAAATGAGGTTCACTCTGTGATGAACCTCTATAACAGGTTTACTCTATGTGATGAACCTCTATAAAAGATGGTTCACTCTATGTGATCAACCTCTTTAAATGAAGTTCGCTCTATGTGATGGATCTAGAAAACAGAGGTTTACTCTATGTGATGAATCTCTATAAATGAGGTTCACACTGTGATGAACCTCTATAACAAGTTTACTCTATGTGATGAACCTCTATAAAACATGGTTCACTCTATGTGATCAACCAATTTAAATGAAGTTCACTCTATGTGATAAATCTCTATAAATGAAGTTCACTCTATGTGATGAATCTAGAGAACAGAGGTTTACTCTATGTGGTGAACCTCTATAACAGGTCCACTCTGTGATGAACCTCTAGAATAGAGGTTCACTCTATGTGATGAACATCTATAAATGAGGTCCACTCTGTGATGAACCTCTAGAATAGAGGTTCACTCTATGTGATGAATCTCTATAAATGAGGTTCACACTGTGATGAACCTCTATAAAACATGGTTCACTCTATGTGATCAACCTCTTTAAATGAAGTTCACTCTATGTGATGAATCTCTAAAAATGAGGTTCACTCTATGGGATGAATCTCTATAAATGAGGTTCACTCTATGTGATGAATCTCTATAAATGAGGTTCACTCTGTGATGAACCTCTATAAAACATGGTTCACTCTATGTGATCAACCTCTTTAAATGAAGTTCGCTCTATGTGATGAATCTCTATAAATGAGGTTCACTCTATGGGATGAATCTCTATAAATGAGGTTCACTCTGTGATGAACCTCTATAACAGGTTTACTCTATGTGATGAACCTCTATAAAAGATGGTTCACTCTATGTGATCAACCTCTTTAAATGAAGTTCGCTCTATGTGATGGATCTAGAAAACAGAGGTTTACTCTATGTGATGAATCTCTATAAATGAGGTTCACACTGTGATGAACCTCTATAACAGGTTTACTCTATGTGATGAACCTCTATAAAAGATGGTTCACTCTATGTGATCAACCTCTTTAAATGAAGTTCGCTCTATGTGATGGATCTAGAAAACAGAGGTTTACTCTATGTGATGAACCTCTATAAAACATGGTTCACTATGTGATGAATCTCTATAAATGAAGTTCACTCTATGTGATGAATCTCTATAAATGAGGTTCACTCTATGTGATGAATCTCTATAAATGAGGTTCACTCGGTGATGAACCTCTATAACAGGTTCACTCTATGTGATGAACCTCTATAACATAGGTTCACTCTATGTGATGAATCTCTATAACAGAGGTTCACTCTATGTGATGAATCTCTATAACAGAGGTTCACTCTGTGATGAATCTCTATAACAGAAGTTCACTCTATGTGATGAATCTCTATAACAGAAGTTCACTCTATGTGATGAATCTCTATAACAGAAGTTCACTCTATGTGATGAATCTCTATAACAGAGGTTCACTCTGTGATGAACCTCTATAAATGAGGTTCACTCTATGTGATGAACCTCTAGAACACAGGTTCAGTCTATGTGATGAACCTCTAGAACAGAGGTTCAGTCTATGTGATGAATCTCTATAACAGAGGTTCACTCTATGTGATGAATCTCTATAACAGAGGTTCACTCTATGTGATGAACCTCTATAAATGAGGTTCAGTCTATGTGATGAACCTCTAGAACAGAGGTTCAGTCTATGTGATGAACCTCTATAAATGAGGTTCACTCTATGTGATGAACCTCTAGAACAGAGGTCAGGTTGGGGTTGGGCCTCTGTGAGAAACCTCTACCAGTTCAGCTCCCAGTGCTCCCAGTGGGTCAGTGACTTGGAGTCCAGTCACACCAGTAGTCAGGTCATCCTATGTGATGAATCTCTATAAATGAGGTTCACTCTGTGATGAACCTCTATAATAGGTTCACTCTATGTGATGAACCTCTATAACAGAGGTTCACTCTATGTGATGAATCTCTAGAACAGAGGTTCATTCTATGTGATGAACCTCTATAAATGAGGTTCACTCTATGTGATGAACCTCTAGAACAGAGGTTCAGTCTATTTGATGAACCTCTAGAACAGAGGTTCACTCTATTTGATGAACCTCTAGAACAGAGGTTCACTCTATGTGATGAACCTCTAGAACAGAGGTTCAGTCTATTTGATGAACCTCTAGAACAGAGGTTCACTCTATTTGATGAACCTCTAGAACAGAGGTTCACTCTATTTGATGAACCTCTAGAACAGAGGTTCACTCTATGTGATGAACCTCTAGAACAGAGGTCAGGTTGGGGTTGGGCCTCTGTGAGAAACCTCTACCAGTTCAGCTCCCAGTGCTCCCAGTGGGTCAGTGACTTGGAGTCCAGTCACACCAGTAGTCAGGTCATCCTCCTAGAGGCTCGGCCCAGAGTTCTTCCTCGTTTTTTTTTTAGGAGTTTTTTCCCCGGGTTGCTGTTGGTGTTAACCACCGTTTGGGGTTTTTTGGAGGGAAAACCCCTTTACAAAAAAAGCCCGGCCCGTATGGAGGGGGTTTGTGGAAACCCCCACGGAACTGGAAAGAGAAAGGGGTTTTTTTCGGGTGGGCCCCCATGGGGGGAACTGTTTATTGAGCCCCCCTTTTTGTGACCAAACCGGGGGGCCCCTTTGGGAAATCGAAAAAGGGGTTTTGGCTGGGGGGTTTTTCCCCCCCGGTGTTGGGGCCCCAGAAAGAATCCCGGGTTTTGGGGGGAAAAGAAGCCCTCCAAAATTCCGGCCTAAAAGGCCCCCGGTTTGTTGGCCCCTTCCCTTTTTCCCCCTTGCCAAAATTTACCCCCAGAAAAGGATGGTTTGGATTGGGGGAGGTGAAGGGGTGGATGGAGAGAATTGAAAAATTGAAGGGGGGGGGTATTTGGGAAATTTTTTTAGTTTTGAAATGTGGTAGTGGAGTTTGGAAAAATTTTAAAATATTTATTTAAAAAATTATATATATATTTTTAATTATATATATATTTAAAATATAATATTATATATATTATATTTTTTAAAAATTTTTATTAAATTAATTAAAAATTTTTTTTTTTTTTATATTAAAAATATTATATTATAATTATATATATATATTTAATTTAAAAATTTTTTTAAATATTATATATTATATAATTATTTTATATATTATTTATATTAATATATATATTAATTTAAAATTATTAAAATATATTAAAAATTAATATTTTTATATATAAAATATTATTTATTTTAAAAATTTTATATGGTATTATTATATTTTTTTAAAATTAATTTTTATGGTGGGGTTTTTTTTTATGGTTTTTTTTTATAAAATTATTAAAAATTTTTTGTATGGTGGAGGGGGAGGGGGGATGGATGGATGGGTTTGGTGGATGGTGATGGAAAAAATTTTATGGATGGATGGTGGATGGGGTGAAAAGGATGGAGATGGATGGATGGATGGTGATTGATGGTTTGGGGGGGTTTTAGGTGGATGAGGTGATTTTGATGGATGGTTTTAAAAATGATGGTTTTTGGTGGGGGTGAGGGGGGAATATTGGGGGTTTTTATTTTGTTGGTAGATGGGAAGATGGTGGATATTAAAGATATTTATGATGGTGGGAAAAAGGTAGGGGAAAAGGGTTTTTTTTTTATTATATTTTTTATTATTTTTTTTTTTTTTGGTATGGAATTTTAAAAATTATATGGGATTTTTAATTTTTATTTAAAATATGATGGGTGGATAAATTTAATTAATTTGGGTTTTATATTTTTTTAATATAATTTATTTTTTTAGGATATTTTTTATATTTTTTTTTTATTTTTTATATATATTTAAAATTTAAATTTGGGAAATTATATTTTTTTTTTATATTATATATATATAAATTTTGGGGGTATAAATATATTTTATATATTTTTTTAATATTAAAAATATATTATAAAATATTTTATATGGATGGTAAAAATTTTTTTGGATTTTAATGGGAATATTTATATATAATATGGATGGGTTGAGGGTGATGGATGGATGGATGGGTGGATTGATGATGGTGATGGATTGATGGATGGATGGTTTGGGGGTGGATTAAAAAGGGGTGATGGATGGATTATGGGGTGGAGGAGGTTGATGGGGGATGGATGGGGTGGGGGTTGGATGATGAGGATGATGGGGGGGGGATGGATGGATGGATGGATGGATGAGGTGGATGATGGAGGATTGATGGTGGGTGATGGGAAAGGGGTTGGGTGGAGATTTGGGGGAAGGGTGGATGGATGATGGGGTGGGTTTATGGATTATATTTGGGGGGATTTGGATATTGGGGGGGGGTTGGGATATGATATATATTAAAATTTGGTAATTTTAAAAATTTTGTGGATATATATATATTGATTATGTATTTTTTAGGATAAAAATATATATATATTATATGGAATTTGTATATAAATTATATATATTAATATGGATATTTTGGATTTTTTGGGGGAAAAAAATTATATTTATATTATATATTATATTTAAAATATTTAAATTAATAATATTTTTATGGGGAAATTATTTTTTGGGGGTTTTTAAGGAATTTTTGGGGGGAAAATTTTTAATTTATATATTTAAGGGAAATTATATATTTTTTGGGAAAGGGATATAAAATATTTTATTATATATAAAATTTTTTTATATATTATTTTATTTAATTTATTTTATATTTATTATTTAAAAATTTCATTTTATTTAAAATTTTATTTATTTATTTCTTTATTATATTAAAATTTATAATTTTATTTTTTATTATATTATTTATTTTAAATTTTTTTTTTTAAAAAAATTTTATATATTTTTTTATTTTAAAAAAATTATATTTAAAAAAATTATTTTTATTTTAAATATTATTTTTTTATTATATATATATATTTTTTTAAAAATTTTTTTATTTTTAAAATATTTTTTATTATTAAATTAAAATTTAAGTTTTTTAAATATTTTTATTTTAATTTTTTTTTTTTATATTTTTTATTTTTTAGGGGGTTATATATATATATAGGATTTAAAGGGGTATGGATTTGATAATTATAATATATTAAATTATAATTAGGAAAATTTTTTAAAATATTTTGGATATAATTTATATTATATGTATATTATATTTTTTGGGGGGGATTTTGGGGGGGTTTTAAAAATATATGGTTTATTTATATATTATATGATGGGTTATATTATTTTTAATTATATATATATATATAAAATATAAAAAATATGGGATTTTTGGGGGTATTGGGATATATATTATATATATATATATTATATGGTATATATTAATGATTTATATATTAATTAAAAATTTTTTAAAGGGGTATTTAATATATTATTATATATATATAAATTTTTTTATATGGGGGGAAAAATATTAAAATTATTAATTATGGAATTATTGTTTTTGATATTAAAATATATTTTATGGTATTTTTTTTTATGGGATTTATTAATTAAAAATATATATTTTAAAAATTATTTATATATTATATATTGGGTTATATATATATATATTATATATATATATTTTATATATTATTATTATATTTTATTAGATTTAAAAATTATATATTTGGATATAAATTATGGGTTTTTTTGGGGGATATTTTTTGGGGGAAAATTTGGGGTTTTAAAAGGGAAAATTTAAATATTTAAAAAATGTTAAAAAAATTATAATAAATTGAAATAGGATAATTAAGAGGAGTGAGGGGGGTTTGGGTTGGGTTTTTTTTGAATTTGGGTTGGGGAGGAGGAATTTAAGGGGGGAAGAAAATTATAAAAGGGAAAATTTTGGGGTAGATGGGGGTTTATATATATAGGGGAAAGGATAAAATTTATGGATTATTTTTAGGGGGGTTTTTTGGAAAGGATGGATTTTGGGGGGATGGGGGAGGTTTTGGGGGGGGGAAAAGTTTGGAGGTGATGGAGTGGATGGAGGATGGGGTGGGAGGGGGTTTATATGGAATTTTTGGGGGAGGGTGGGTTTGGTGGAGAAGGAAGGGGTTTTTTGGCCCTGAGGCTTTCCCCAGTTAAAAGGGGGAACCAAGGGGGTTTATTTTCGTTTTTAAAAATCAAACCCCTTGGGGCTTGGGGCGGCCGCCATTATCTTTTGAAACAACGGGAAGGGGGGGGGGGGTTAGGGGGCGGGGGTTTAAAAACCAAAAGTTTTTAAAAAAAAAAAAAGTAAAATTTTTTTTAAAACCGGAGTCCTTTCTTGGGGAAGTAATTTTGAAAAAAAACAAATTTTTTTTCCTAAACCCATTGTTTTAAGTTTTAATAGCTTCTACAAATTGGTTTGTTCTTTGGGGCCCGTGGTTAAAGGTTTTTTTTAAGGGGGGCCCAAAAATTAAGCCTTATAGGGGGCCCATAAAAAACCCGATAAGGCTTTTTTCGAGGGGAAAATTTTTCCCCCTTAAGGCCCGGGAAAGGGGGGGGGGTCATTGGGTAAAACGGAAAGGTAGTAGGGGTTTCTAGGCCTTCATTTTCCCTTTTCCGAACCCCAGAAAGGTTTTTTCCCCCCGCCTCCCCAGAAAAACAAAACTAGGGGGGGGACAAGCAACCCCGAAAAATCAGTTGGCAGAAAATTTTTTTACCCGTTAACTCCTTAAAACCGGGTTAAAATAGATTTTTAAAGGGCGATTAAAATGGAAAAAAACCCCCCTTAGCAAAAAAAAAAAAAAGAAAGGGGCCGGGCTGGGCCCCAGAAAACCCCTTTTGGGGAAAAAAACTTTTTTAAGCCTTAAAAACCCCCAAAAAAGCCTTCAGATTAAAAGGCCCCAAATTTAATCTTAATTAAAAACCCCCAATTAAGGGCTTTTACAAAGCCTTCAGATTAAAGGCCTCCAGATTAAAGGCCTCAGATTAAAGGCCTTCACATTAAAAGTCTTCAGACTTAAAACCCTCAGATTAAAGGCCTTTAGATCGAAAGCCTTCAGATTAAAGGCCTCCAGATTAAAGGCCTCAGATTAAAGGCCTTCACATTAAAAGTCTTCAGACTTAAAACCCTCAGATTAAAGGCCTCCAGATTAAAGGCCTTCAGACTAAAGGCCTCCAGATTAAAGGCCTTCAGACTAAAGGCCTCCAGATTAAAGGCCTTCAGACTAAAGGCCTCCAGATTAAAGGCATTCAGACTAAAGAGCCTTCAGACTAAAGGCATTCAGACTAAAGAGCCTTCAGATTAAAGGCCTTCAGACTAAAGGCCTCCAGATTAAATGCCTTCAGATTAAAACCCTCAGATTAAAGGCCTTCAGATTAAAGGCCTTCAGACTAAAGGCCTCCAGATTAAATGCCTTCAGATTAAAACCCTCAGATTAAATGCCTTCAGATTAAAGGCCTCCAGATTAAAGGCCTTCAGACTAAAGGCCTCCAGATTAAATGCCTTCAGATTAAAACCCTCAGATTAAAGGCCTTCAGACTAAAGGCCCTTCAGACTAAAGAGCCTTCAGACTAAAGGCCTCCAGATTAAATGCCTTCAGATTAAAGGCCTCCAGATTAAAGGCATTCAGACTAAAGGCCTCCAGATTAAAGGCCTTCAGACTAAAGGCCTCCAGATTAAAGGCATTCAGATTAAAGGCCTCCAGATTAAAGGCATTCAGACTAAAGGCCTCCAGATTAAAGGCCTTCAGACTAAAGGCCTCCAGATTAAAGGCATTCAGACTAAAGGCCTCCAGATTAAAGGCCTTCAGACTAAAGGCCTCCAGATTAAAGGCATTCAGATTAAAGGCCTCCAGATTAAATGCCTTCAGATTAAAGGCCTCCAGATTAAAGGCATTCAGACTAAAGGCCTCCAGATTAAAGGCATTCAGACTAAAGGCCTCCAGATTAAAGGCCTTCAGACTAAAGGCCTCCAGATTAAATGCCTTCAGATTAAAACCCTCAGATTAAATGCCTTCAGATTAAAGGCCTCCAGATTAAAGGCATTCAGACTAAAGGCCTCCAGATTAAATGCCTTCAGATTAAAACCCTCAGATTAAAGGTCTTCAGATTAAAAGCCTTCAGACTAAAGGACCTTCAGATTAAAAGCCTTCAGACTAAAGGCCTCCAGATTAAATGCCTTCAGATTAAAACCCTCAGATTAAATGCCTTCAGATTAAAGGCCTCCAGATTAAAGGCATTCAGACTAAAGGCCTCCAGATTAAATGCCTTCAGATTAAAACCCTCAGATTAAAGGCCTTCAGATTAAAAGCCTTCAGACTAAAGGACCTTCAGATTAAAAGCCTTCAGACTAAAGGCCTCCAGATTAAATGCCTTCAGATTAAAACCCTCAGATTAAAGGCCTTCAGACTAAAGGCCCTTCAGACTAAAGAGCCTTCAGACTAAAGGCCTCCAGATTAAATGCCTTCAGATTAAAGGCCTCCAGATTAAAGGCATTCAGACTAAAGGCCTCCAGATTAAAGGCCTTCAGACTAAAGGCCTCCAGATTAAAGGCATTCAGATTAAAGGCCTCCAGATTAAAGGCATTCAGACTAAAGGCCTCCAGATTAAAGGCATTCAGACTAAAGGCCTCCAGATTAAAGGCCTTCAGACTAAAGGCCTCCAGATTAAAGGCATTCAGACTAAAGGCCTCCAGATTAAAGGCCTTCAGACTAAAGGCCTCCAGATTAAAGGCATTCAGATTAAAGGCCTCCAGATTAAAGGCATTCAGACTAAAGGCCTCCAGATTAAAGGCCTTCAGACTAAAGGCCTCCAGATTAAAGGCATTCAGATTAAAGGCCTCCAGATTAAAGGCATTCAGACTAAAGGCCTCCAGATTAAAGGCCTTCAGACTAAAGGCCTCCAGATTAAATGCCTTCAGATTAAAGGCCTCCAGATTAAAGGCATTCAGACTAAAGGCCTCCAGATTAAAGGCATTCAGACTAAAGGCCTCCAGATTAAAGGCCTTCAGACTAAAGGCCTCCAGATTAAATGCCTTCAGATTAAAACCCTCAGATTAAATGCCTTCAGATTAAAGGCCTCCAGATTAAAGGCATTCAGACTAAAGGCCTCCAGATTAAATGCCTTCAGATTAAAACCCTCAGATTAAAGGTCTTCAGATTAAAAGCCTTCAGACTAAAGGACCTTCAGATTAAAAGCCTTCAGACTAAAGGCCTCCAGATTAAATGCCTTCAGATTAAAACCCTCAGATTAAATGCCTTCAGATTAAAGGCCTCCAGATTAAAGGCATTCAGACTAAAGGCCTCCAGATTAAATGCCTTCAGATTAAAACCCTCAGATTAAAGGCCTTCAGATTAAAAGCCTTCAGACTAAAGGACCTTCAGATTAAAAGCCTTCAGACTAAAGGCCTCCAGATTAAATGCCTTCAGATTAAAGGCCTCCAGATTAAATGCCTTCAGATTAAAGGCCTTCAGACTAAAGGCCCTTCAGATTAAAAGCCTTCAGACTAAAGGCCTCCAGATTAAATGCCTTCAGATTAAAAGTCGTCAGATTGTAGGCCACTCTGGTACCCTAAAGATTGGCCAGTTGAGATGAAGAGAGGGTGTAAGTGAGGTGAGGGTGAAGCAGGAGTCAGGCCCCGCCCACCCACTGCGTCTGCTGGCCATCCTCCTGGTCGGTCTGCCACCATCACACAGGTCTCAGTGATGGAACAGGCTGCATTACCAACAGCTTATTCTGTCTGAGTCTCTGCAGCTGGGTGCTGAAGGGTTGTCCTCTACAGGGAGGATGTGTGATCCGGTTCTCCTACAGGAAGCGGTTCTGGTTCAGTCTACAGAACAGTCCCTGAATCTCTCCTGTTTTATCCAGGCTGATCAATAAGCTCCAGCCCGGCTCAGTGAAGAAAATCAACCACTCCCAGCTGAACTGGCACAAGGTAAGCCCACCTGGGAGTCTTCTCCTCCCTGCCAAAGCCTCCAGAAGCACTGACCCATGTCTGTCTGCAGCTGGAGAACCTGGGGAATTTTATCAAAGCCATTCTGGCCTACGGCCTGAAGCCCAGCGACATCTTCGAGGCCAACGACCTGTTTGAAAACGGGAACATGACTCAAGTGCAGACCACGCTGCTAGCACTGGCCAGCATGGTGAGTCCAGGCCGCACTGAGCAGAACCGCTGCCTAGAAGCGTTGAACTGACGTTGGTCCTGGTTCTCTTCTGTTGGGTCCGTCAGGCCAAGACCAAAGGCTTGGACACAAAGGTTGATATTGGGGTGAAATATGCAGACAAACAAAGACGGCAGTTTGATGAAGAGAAGATCAAGGCTGGACAGTGTGTCATCGGACTGCAGGTAAGGGCTCCTGGTCCTCATGAGTCCTGATGGTAGAGACCTTCAGTCTAGCAACATTCTCTGCCGGGTTGAGTTCAACAGAACCTGTTTCTGCTTTGCGTCCAGATGGGAACAAACAAGTGTGCCAGTCAGGCTGGAATGACGGCGTACGGAACCAGGAGGCATCTGTACGACCCGAAGACTCACAGCGATAAACCGTACGACCAGACCACCATCAGCCTGCAGATGGGCACCAACAAAGGAGCCAGCCAGGTTAAAGCCCGCCTTTCTGTGCACCATACTGACTGCTGTCACCGCATCAGAGACTAGTTAGACCCATACATCACACACAATTAACTCTACGGTTGAAATTCTATTCAGTCTATTTCTAGAGCTCCAAACAGCACCACCTATATCCTCCTTATTCCACGAACAGATCAGCGTGTTTTATTTCTCCTTATTCTATGAATACATATTTAAATAAGCTTCTTCCATCCATTGGAATAAGGTGGATAGATCCAGATAAAACAGATCATCCAGGCAGATTTAAGGTTCAAACCAGCTGATTGCATCCAGTCGCTGAGACTCTTCAGCAATCCCTCTCTCTGAGCATGCTGATGAATTGAGGCATTGTCTGTCTAACTGGATCCTCCTTAACTTGGCTAAAGTTACAGCCGTAAACAGCAGCTGAATGCGCTGACTCAGCGCTCAGCACTGTTTAACCCAGTTAGCTCAGTGTACCTCAAAGGGTAACAGTGGAAGAACATGGTAGCAGTTAATGGTGAAGGATCTGAAATCAATCATCCCACTTTAAGGAGAGTTGCCTTCAAATACCAGGCGAATGCAGCCTGTGACATCACAACAATCTGGACCAGATATAGAGTTAAACCATTGTGGGTCTAGTCAAAGCCCATTTATTAGATAGGAGTGTTAATGATCTTATTTTTAATAAGATCAACCGTATTTATAAAGAATCCCATAATATCATTCCTGCTAAGAGCAGGTGGAATGGACGGTTCAACAGAGCTATGGCTCTGGGTGAGTTTGGGATTAAAAATAAATTAGGATTATTCTCCTCTATTAATGAGGAGAAATATGCTGCTCTTGCTTTATTAAGGGTGCTCTTATACCTATGCAGCCTAGCCTAGCTTCGCCAGCCTCTCACTGCGCATCACATGCTGTTTCCAGCTACGCTAGTCACGAGTCATTTTGACCAGTCAGTGTCCCAAGCTGCTGCAGTAATGACAGGGAGGCCATGTTGTTCCATCAGAACCAGCTAATGTTGCTCCGGTTGAACCTAACGCTGCTTTGTGGTTCCTGACAGGCGGGGATGTCGGCCCCTGGTACCCGTAGGGACATCTTTGACCAGAAGGTGGCGCTGCAGCCGGTCGACAACTCTACCATCTCCCTCCAGATGGGCACCAACAAGGTGGCGTCTCAGAGAGGCATGAGCGTGTACGGTCTGGGCCGGCAGGTCTATGACCCCAAGTACTGCGCCGCACCGACGGAACCGGTGATTCACAAAAACGGCAGCCAGGGCACCGGCACCAACGGCTCAGAAA
Organism: Cyprinodon tularosa; assembly: GCF_016077235.1. Taxonomy (NCBI): domain Eukaryota; kingdom Metazoa; phylum Chordata; class Actinopteri; order Cyprinodontiformes; family Cyprinodontidae; genus Cyprinodon; species Cyprinodon tularosa. The sequence continues at coordinate 38,013 of NW_024038049.1, forward strand.
TCAGCGATAGCGACTACCAGGCCGAGTTCCAGGAGGAGGAGTACCACGCCGGTTACCATGACGACTACGACCCCCTCTATAACGAGCCCCACAGTGACTACTAGTGCAGGGCTTCAGGTCTAGAGCAGTATGACGTCATCAGACCTTCGCTGTCCTCACTGGACTTTCTATGAAACTAGACTCTGAGCCGCAGAGCTCCAGTTTTAGTTCTAAGCACGGCAGATAAGTGGTGAAGAGTGATTTTTGAAGGACGTCTTTGATAGAAGCTTTGCTGTCCTGTACGGCATACCTGTAGCGGACCAGTGTTGAGCCTATCAGTGTACCTGTTAAAGTCTGTAGATTTTCACGATCTAGATTCATTCCTTTCTCTGAGTTACGTCTTCCTGATGGACGCGAGGCGCTCATAACCTTTTCTACGTTCTTACCTTCTTTCCTTTTTTAGACCAATCCGTGTTTATTAATAAAATCCTACCTTTCATTAAAGTCTCACCGTGTTTGAATCAGCCTGTCTGCACATTTCCATTCACAGCTAACCCCACTGAGCCACTGGGAAATAGCCTTAAATAACCAAGTCAGTAGTCCCATTTCCACTACCCTTCACAAACTGTGCTGAGGTCGGTGAGGCGCGGTAACCAAGGTAACAGTTGAGTATAAATGGCACATTAAACTGAACTGGGCCGCGCCAGACACAACAACAACAACATGGTACTAGTTCATCATCAGGGCTCGGAGCGGTTCAGTTCTGGCTAGTTTCTCTGATAACAAAGAGCGCATGAGCAGACGCGTCATCTCAGACATTCCTAAAATCCTAGCTTCCCTACCGTACCACACGATTTCCAGAGATGGTTCTGGTTAGCAGTGTGATGAAGCTCAACATCTGTCCTTGTTTCCTGCATCTGGAAGCCCTGATTCACTTCCCGAAAGCCGACTCCGTCAAGTAAACTTCCGCAAACTTCCTGAATGTTACGGGCACCGCCATGTTGGGTTGCTTGATTCCCTCAGTCAATCACTGAGAGCAGTAGTACCGTAGATCGCCACTAGGAGAGGAGAAACCGAGCTAGCGTGGTGTCTAAATGGTATTAAGGAAATGAGCTTGGCACGGATTGGTTTTCAGAGGGTGATGTAAACGGGGCTATGATGTTTGACACCATGTCTGTCTGCACATCTTCTAGTTCTGCAAGTTCCCATTCTGATGGTTTTCCTCAGATCTGCTACACCTTGGTCCAAACAAAGGTGCGGCCTTTACTTCCTGTTCTATAGAAGTACAACAGGAAGTAAATGGTGGCATAAGCTTGGCTAGCGCAAGGCCAGATGGAGCTCCTATAAAGAGAAGAGAAGCTAGATGCTGACATAGCTGATAAACAATAGGAGAATAGAGATAGAATGATGAAAAAGGGGTCCCTATGTCCTCCAGCAGTCTACAGGTGCTGGTCATAAAATTAGAATATCATGAAAAAGTAGATTGATTTCAGTAATTCCATTTAAAAAGTGAAACTTGTATATTATATTCATACATTACATACAAACTCATATATTTCAGATGTTTATTTTGTTTAATTTTGATGATTACAAATGACAACAAATGAAAATCTCAAATTCATCATATCAGAAAATTAGAATATTGTGAAAAGGTTCAAAATTGATGGCCCCTGGTGCCACACTCTAATCAGCTAATTAACTCAAACCACCTGCAAAAGCCTTTAAATGGTCTTTCAGTCTAGTTCTATAGGCTACACAATCATGGGGAAGACTGCTGACTTGACAGTTGTCCAAAAGACGACCATCGACACCTTGCACAAGGAGGGCAAGACACAAAAGGTCATCGCTAAAGAGGCTGGCTGTTCACAGAGCTCAGTGTCCAAGCACATTAATAGAGAGGCGAAGGGAAGGAAAAGATGTGGTCGAAAAAAGTGTACAAGCAAGAGAGATAACCGCACCCTGGAGAGGATTGTGAAACAAAACCCATTCAAAAATGTGGGGGAGATTCACAAAGAGTGGACTGCAGCTGGAGTGAGTGCTTCAAGAACCACCACACACAGACGTATGAAAGACATGGGTTTCTGCTGTCGCATTCCTTGTGTCAAGCCACTCTTGAACCACAGACAGCGTCAGAAGCGTCTTGCCTGGGCTAAAGAGAAACAGGACTGGACTGCTGGTGAGTGGTCCAAAGTCATGTTCTCTGATGAAAGTAAATTTTGCATTTCCTTTGGAAATCAAGGTCCCAGAGTCTGGAGGAAAAGAAGAGAGGCACTTCATCCACGTTGCTTGAAGTCCAGTGTAAAGTTTCCACAGTCAGTGATGGTTTGGGGTGCCATGTCATCTGCTGGTGTTGGTCCATTGTGTTTTCTGAGGTCCAGGGTCAACGCAGCCACATACCAGGAAGTTTTAGAGCACTTCATGCTTCCTGCAGCTGACCAACTTTTTGGAGATGCAGATTTCATTTTCCAACAGGACTTGGCACCTGCACACAGTGCCAAAGCTACCAGTACCTGGTTGAAGGACCATGGTATCCCTGTTCTTAATTGGCCAGCAAACTCTCCTGACCTTAACCCCATAGAAAATCTATGGGGTATTGTGAAGAAGAAGATGCAATACACCAGACCCAACAATTCAGAAGAGCTAAAAGCCACTATTAGAGCAACCTGGGCTATCATAACACCTGAGCAGTGCCACAGACTGATCGACTCCATGCCACGCCGCATTGCTGCAGTAATACAGGCCAAAGGAGGCCCAACTAAATACTGAGTGCTGTACATGCTCATACTTTTCATCTTCATACTTTTCAGTTGGCCAACATTTCTATATATCCTTTGTTTTTATTGGTCTTCAGTAATATTCTAATTTTCTGATATGATGAATTGGAGATTTTCATTTGTTGTCATTTGTAATCATCCAAATTAAACAAAATAAACATCTGAAATATATGAGTTTGTATGTAATGTATGAATATAATATACAAGTTTCACTTTTTAAATGGAATTACTGAAATCAATCTACTTTTTCATGATATTCTAATTTTATGACCAGCACCTGTAAGCCTATAGCAGCAGAACTATAGAGATAGCTCAGGATAACCTGAGCCACTCTAACTAGAAGCTTTATCAAAAAGGAAAGTTTTAAGCCTAGCCTTAAAAGTAGACAGGGTGTCTGCCTCACGGACTAAAACTGGTAGTTGGTTCCACAGGAGAGGAGCCTGAGAACTAAAAGATCTGCCTCCCATTCTACTTTTAGAAATTCTAGGAACCACTAGTAAACCTGCAGATTGAGAGCGAAGTGCTCTGTTAGGAACATAAGGAACAATCAGATCTCTGATATCAGATGGAGCTTGGCCATTTAAGGCTTTATATGTGAGAAGGAGGATTTTAAATTCTATTCTGGATTTAACAGGAAGCCAATGAAGAGAAGCCAGGATAGGAGAGATATGATCTCTCTTTTTCATTTTCATCAGAACTCTGGCTGCAGGACCATGAAAGGCAGGGCTGGATTAGCAGGAACCGTTTTTACATCATCCACTCCGACATCTGGCAGAGCCATGAATGGAGACGCTGCAGCCAGCTGATGGGTTTTCCATGTGTGGCGGTTAGCCAGCATACTGGAAACCAGTGCAGGAACCAGTGAGAGAGCAGCCATGCTGGTTACGTCATGCTGACTGAGCTTGAAAGAGGACACCACATTCCTTCTGTCTTTGTCTGGGTTCCTGATGCCTTCGGTTGGCTGGAAGCTGGAGAGGGAGGGATCATCAACTGCCAGAAAGCAGAGTAACTGGAACCTGCACTGGAACCAGTTTATTACTGGAAGCAGTCAGGCTCATTTCAGCTGGTGCTTATCCTTCTGAAAAACTCATCAAATGGCTCCCAGCTCTGAATGGCTTTCACTGCTGTTACTGTTCTACAGGCCCTATAGAAGGAGAGGGGGGGCTGATGGGCCATTGTTATGTGTGACCAGGGCCCCTTGTTGCCATGGCGATGACTGCAGGTTACAGAGTTATATCAGATGAACCTTTGTCCCTCCAACATCAGGGCTGGTTTGGCTCCACGAGAGCAGAGAACAAAAGTCTCCTTCTAATCGTCAGGATTTGCTGAGGGAGCAGAAAAAGGAGCGATTGTTTAAATTCAGCTAAGAACTGGGAACCTGTTCCAGACTCCAGAGGGAACATGCAGAGCTCCCAGGGACCCGTATGGTTCCGCTTGGTTCAGGAGCTAACGGACGGATCACAGGAGGAATCCAGTCATGAACCTACAGAGGCTCCTCTGATGGCTGACGCCTCATCAGGCTGCAGGGTTTTAGGACCTGAAAACGTCATCAGGTCCTAAAACCTCCTGGAAAGCTTTAAGTCGAGCTTTGAAAATGATTCCCAGTTCATTTCAGAGAAGGAAAATTCAATTCTATTCAGTTTATTTCTATAGCTCCAGTTCCCATCATGTCATCTCAGGTCACTTTCCAGTTCACCAGATCATCCAGTCAGATTGATTCAAAGTTTTCTATCTAAGGAAAACCAGCTGATTGCATCGACTCATTGACTCTTCAGCAATCCCTCACACTAAGCATGCTTGTAGCGACAGTGGAGAGGAAAAACTCCCTTTGAACAGGAAGAAACCTCCAGCAGAACCAGGCTCAGTGTGAGCGGCCATCTGCTGAGGCCCACTGGGGTTCAAGGAGACAGAAAAAAGCCAGAAGGAGTGAAGACAGCCTGACCTGCACCGCTGGGACCGGCGGCCATGTTTGTTTAGTTCTATGCCCAGAAACGCCATCAGGGATCTGCTAAATGATGATGATAATGATGTAAAGGACAAAATGTTACTCCGGTCCTTTGTTGGAACAGAAACATCTTCTCCTTCATGTCATAAAGGAAATCAGACATGCAGCATAAATGGGACGGAAATTAAAATCTTTTAAAAGACCCAAAACATGCTTGATGTGTCAAAATGCTGAATCTTCTCTCAGAAATCTTTATTTTTGTGCTGTTTTCCAATCAACCATCAGTAAACATCAGATGTTATCCCTTTGGTCCTGAAATGGACCTAAATATCTTCACCACCCTGCTACCTGAGCTCTTCTCCTCAGGCTCCTCCCACCACACAGAGCTCCACCAATCAGATGGCTTTGTGCGGCCAACACATCTGGCAAAAAGACATCTCTACCTTCTCTTTGGGGAGTCAGCGGTTGCCTCCATAATTCTATTCTCGTTGTTTCTATGCTCCAATTCCCATCCCATCATCTTAGGTCAGCTTATAGATCCAGATCATCCAGTCAGGTAGATGTTGTGCAATGACACAGATTTGAGCCATAATCAATATGATATCAGATCAGGAAATGGATCTCTAAAGGCCTGAATGACTGTGAGCGGTTCGTCCACCAGGGGGCAGTGTTAGTTTAGAAAGACACCATGGTTCTGATGAGTTCAGTAGTGCAGCTCAGCTGCTATCTAGAAGAACGGATCTGAGTAAACTGTCTGCTTCACTCCATCATTAAGGCTCCAATGTTCACACTTTGGTAAAAATAAGAAAAACAAATAGTGCTCTTTGGGTTTTCTTTAACAATAAAAACTAAATGAATAGAAAACGGATGGAAACTACAGAGTTTCTTAGTAGTTTTTTTTTTAGCTCTAGACACGGATGTTTTTTTTTTATTTCTACTTCAGTTACTTCATGAATGAGACCTTTGTTTTGATCCTCATTTAGGTAAATTAATTGAATCTAAAAATGAACGTAATGTTCATCCACTCTAGGTTAAGATCTAACCAGTTATAAAAATCTGAAATTTTCTCCTGTTTGTTTGTTTGTTTACGAATGATGTTTGGAATCTTTTATTTTAGGATTAATATTCTGAAATTATTGTTTTCCCAGTAAATTCTGCAGAGTGGGAGAATAGAGATAGAATGAAGCAGAATGATGAAAAGGGGTCCCTATGTCCTCCAGCAGTCTAAGCCTATAGCAGCAGAACTATAGAGATAGATCAGGATAACCTGAGCCACCCTAACTAGAAGCTTTATCAAAAAGGAAAGTTTTAAGCCTAGCCTTAAAAGTAGACAGGGTGTCTGCCTCATGGACTAAAACTGGTAGTTGGTTCCACAGGAGAGGAGCCTGAGAACTAAAAGATCTGCCTCCCATTCTACTTTTAGAAATTCTAGGAACCACTAGTAAACCTGCAGATTGAGAGCGAAGTGCTCTGTTAGGAACATAAGGAACAATCAGATCTCTGATATCAGATGGAGCTTGGCCATTTAAGGCTTTATATGTGAGAAGGAGAATTTTAAATTCTATTCTGGATTTAACAGGAAGCCAATGAAGAGAAGCCAGGATAGGAGAGATATGATCTCTCTTTTTCATTTTCATCAGAACTCTGGCTGCAGCATTTTGGATCAGCTGAAGGCTTTTGCACCACGTCTCTACCTGTTTTTCTCAGACTCTGCATCATTACCACTTCCTTTCTGGTTTCCTTCTGGTTCGTCAATGACTGTTATCGTATGTGAATAGTTTTAGCTTTTTGAGACCACAGTGAAATCATGTTGAGACATTTGACTTTGAAAACAACCTGAGAAAAGACAGAAATGAAAAACAAATGAAAATCAGCATCAATATAGCAACCAAGAGGAGAAAACCTGCTGAATACGGAATAATTAAGATGAATGAACCTAACCATCTGTAGACGCATCAGGAAGTCCTTACATAACCAGCAGCTGTGCTCTGAGAAACAGACCAAAGATGATCCTGTTCCTGTGGGGGGGCCATCACAGTCTGACTGGCCCCTGCCCTTCCCACAGAGCCCCCCGGGGGTCCGGCACAGAGCAGCTACGGACGGGATGAAGGTGTCTTTCTGCTGATCTGGGGGTTCAGGAGGAGAGGGTCACTAATGAAGACCACCTGGGTCCGGTGGTCTTCATTAGAGCCGAGCTGAGGAACCTTAGGCCTCCTGGGAGCTGGGCTCCATGGTGTGAAAGTTTCCATCGACATAGAAGAACCTGAACTCTCCCCAGAGAGGGGAGGAAAACGCTGCTCTCCTTGTTGTTCTTTTCCTGGAAAACAACACAGCTGCATTCTCTGGACAGACGACAGGAGGAACCAGGCAACAGGAAGACTAAAGGCCGTCTGTCCCTTTCATCATGTCCATAAGATCCATGAATCGTTCCTTTCACAGCCTTCAGTCATGGATTCAGATGGTCTCAGTCCTGGACAGAGCAGATCTGGGCTTTTTGCTGAGTCAGCAGTATGAGTCAGCTGTCTGTGAATGGACTGTAGGAGCAGCTTAGCATGCTCAATGAGGACTAATGTTCCTGCTTTCACTCTAATTGTTATTCTGCTCCACAACATGCTTTCCCACCACTTCACTGAACTCACAGAATGGAAAACTCAACAACAGTCCCCTTCGGTGGTCGCCACGACAACATATTCAATTGACTTCACTTCAGAAATACTTTATAAATCCCAAAGAGAATTAAATGTTGAAAGAACTCATATTTTTTTAATCCATCTGTTGTAGATGTTGATGCTTTAGATAGGAAGGATCTCCTGTAGAGGTCTGTCTACAGCAGATCTGGATCAGCCTCTGACTGAAGACCCTCTGTTGGTGTCTAACAGTCTGATGAAGAGGATGCTGTCCATCATCGTCTTCATCTCCAGAGGTTCTAGATGAGTAATCTGATCTATCTGATCGAATTCAGTTTGTTCATGTTAATGATAGATCTTCAACACGCTCAAAGGTTACCAGTGGAGTTCCACAGGGATCAGTGCTAGGACCAATTCTCTTTACTTTATACATCCTCCCAATCGGTAGAATTATTAGACAGCATGGGATTAATTTCCACTGTTATGCTGATGATACCCAGCTATATCTGTCTATAATCCAGATGAAGCTAACCCATTACATAGATTACAGGCATGTCTGAAGACATAAAAACCTGGATGACTCTTAACTTTCTGCTTCTGAATGCAGACAAAACAGAAGTTATAGTCTTTGGACCAGAGTCTCTGAAAAAGAAGCTGATTAGTCAGTCACTTCATTTGGATGGGATTAAACTGATTTCAGATAATAAAGTAAAACATCTTGGTGTTGTTTTTGATCAGGACCTGTCATTTAAATCCCAGATCAAAGAGGTTTCTAGAATTTCCTTCTTTCATCTGAGGAATATTCCCAGCTGACCAGATTTACGCTGTTATAGTTTTATTATGAAGTTTAATTATCAGGGCATATATTCACCTGAGAACTGATGGTCTCTCTGCTTTTTCTCATAGTAGCTTCATCTGGTCTGTTCCTGTTTGGCTGTGACTCCATCCTGGAGAGAAATATCAGCTGTGCTGCTGCCATCAACACCTTTGTTTCTAGATGTTGGAGCTTGGCCTGTTTTCCAGTGTAGTCCTGTTTCTCTGACTGTGACTAACTGGATGTGCTCTCTTCATCCTCTGACATGGGAGCTGGCTCGGAGCTCGTCTGCCTGGCTGTGTGTTTCCTGGACGGGGCCGCCTGTGGAGCTGGTTGACAGTTGCCTTTTGTATCTATGCTTCTTTTTCTATGTCTGCTTCTGTCTCCTTGAACCCCAGTGGGCCTCAGCAGATGGCCGCTCACACTGAGCCTGGTTCTGCTGGAGGTTTCTTCCTGTTCAAAGGGAGTTTTTCCTCTCCACTGTCGCTACAAGCATGCTTAGTGTGAGGGATTGCTGAAGAGTCAGTATCTCCTGTCTCTAACTGCTCATCCTGTAAAGTCAATGCCTTGACTGATTAGACATCCATCCATCTGCTAAAAGTTAATGATTTGATAGAATCTCCTGCTACTTCTTGAGATAGAAAACAATAAACTAGAGCTGATCAATAGATACGATCCTATTTGCATAATGACTCAGATTTGGTTCAGACTGAATAAACTTTTCTCTGATATCCTCCTTCAGGCAGCGTGTGTTCAGCTGCACTCTATATGGAGCATGTTTTGTTTCTAAAGAGCCAAATATCTGTTTGCTCTATAATTAGAGTGGAGACTGTAGCTTTAAAAGGACTTTCAATCTGAGGCAGTCAATCTGTGACCTTCATCGCTGCGCTGATCTCTCTGGGGCTCCATGCTGAGACAAAGACAACAAACACCATTCTGCAAACTTTAAAGTCTTTAAAGTCTTTTTTCAGATTTTCCAGTTCTCCACTGAACCCCCCCCGTCCCCCCCAGCGCTGTCCCTCCTTAGCTCCTAATGGAGGTCAGATATGCCTATTTTTAGCTCCCACTGAGTAAAAACCACATTCCTGCCAGTTGATCTTTAGAGGAGCTTTTCTACTTGATGGGCCGTTTCCAGTAACCAGCATCATTTTCCTCCATTTCCACTCAGCCTGCCAGCTATAAGCAGCATAGAAATTGACTCTAGAATGCATCCATGGAAGGCTGAGAGTCTTTTGTTCCCAGCGTGGAGCTCCTTCATGAACTGAACGTTTAGACTCCCAGAAACTCGCCAGCAGCAGATTTTAGCGGTTTGAGCGTCATGGCAACAGTTCAGTCATCTCCCATTAGTCACAGATATCTGTGGGCAGGAGGACAGAACCAAACGGTTCAGCAGCTCCTGTTCAGCGCTCCATGGAGTAACGCTGGTTTGCAGGGACACAGATATGAGCTGCACTGGACGGAGCCTCTGGAATGTAAACAGAGGAAGAACGTCCCGGACCTCACAATGACGGAAACACATTCAGCAGAAGCCAGGAAGCCAGGTTCTAGATAAAGCAGGAATAGAATCCCATCCGGACGGACCATGCAGACCTGCTCCCAGGACTCCCAGAACCTTTTCAGCAGAGCTGCAGAGAAGGAAATGCAGGAGGCTAATCAGAACACGCTGCAGCAGCTGATAAGGAGAAAAGCTCAGAAGTTCTCAGGAGCCAAGCACAGCTTCAGGTCAACATGTGGAACGGCGGGTCCTGCAGCAGGTCTTCCTGTTAGATGAACGGATAAACTCTGAGAATGAAAGCTCTACTGTTACTAGAAGCTACACAAGAAAAGAATCCAGTGGAAATGGAAAAATTATCATGATTAATGAGAAGTTGTGGTCCCAGCTGTGACTGATCCATTTGGGCCCAGCCTCAGCAGACAGAACCAGAGCACTCCTCTGTCTGGACACAGATCCTCGACAGACTAACGTCAGACTGATCAGGTCTTTATTTCATCTCTTTTCTTCTGGTTTTCTTTCTTTTCCTACGTCTGATTTATTGGTTCAGAGACGACCCAGGTCCATCTCCTCCTGAGATCAGCTCTGCTGCTGCATCCTAGACACACAAAGCAGCGCTATCGCAGATCCTTCCTCCTAGACTTCAGAACCAGCTGCTCCAAACAGTTGGAGTTTTCTGGGAGACAGTCTGCAGCTGATTGGACTGATCTCCAGCTGTCTGCAGGACGTCGCTCTGGCATCCTAGGTGCTGATTGAACTCCAGTCCTGTATTATTTCTCTGGTTTTCTGATCCTTTTCGCTGTCAAACATGAATTTCCTCACTGAGGAACAATAAAGGATCTAGCTGAGAATATTTCAGGTAGAATAACATCTGATGGCCATTTTTACAAAGGATGGAAGATGATGAATGTGTTCCTCCTGGCTCATGAGTAGTGAGAGTAAACTGCAAACGTCTCTCACTGCAGTAAGGTCCAGCTCCCCCATGGTCATGCTGCCCTGAGAGCTTCAAACAGAGGAGCTTCCAAAGATTGCATCACTCTCAGTTTAGTTCTATCAGCTCCAAACAAACCTTAAAGAGAAGCTGCAAAAAAGTAAAAAAAAAAAACACTGGACTTTGTTTCCTAGTTTGAAGACGTTTCTCTTCCATCCAGGAAGATTTTTCAATCCAAAATGTCAGAAATAGCGTTTAGTTCCAGGTTTTATCCAGCAGCCCAACAAAGCCTGGTTTTAGTTTAGGAAATGCCCCATACCTGCCTATGTCTCTGAATGGGGGGTCATTAGAGGGAATTGTTGGTCTGGATGAACTGGCGAGGTTGAGTTGATTCCCTCCCACTATCATCGCTACCCCAACCCCTTTAAAGGGGAACAGAAGATCCTGCCTATAGGTGGCCCAAGGATCCAGGTGGTCCAAGGATCCAGGTGGTCCAAGGATCCAGGTGGTCCAAGGATCCAGGTGGTCCAAGGATCCAGGTGGTCCAAGGATCCAGGTGGTCCAAGGATCCAGATGGTCTAAGGATCCAGGTGGCCCAAGGATCCAGATGGTCTAAGGATCCAGGTGGCCCAAGGATCCAGATGGTCTAAGGATCCAGGTGGCCCAAGGATCCAGATGGTCTAAGGATCCAGGTGGTCCGAGGGTCCAGGTGGTCTAAGGATCCAGGTGGCCCAAGGATCCAGATGGTCTAAGGATCCAGGTGGCCCAAGGATCCAGATGGTCTAAGGATCCAGGTGGCCCAAGGATCCAGATGGTCTAAGGATCCAGGTGGTCCGAGGGTCCAGGTGGTCTAAGGATCCAGGTGGCCCAAGGATCCAGATGGTCTAAGGATCCAGGTGGCCCAAGGATCCAGATGGTCTAAGGATCCAGGTGGCCCAAGGATCCAGATGGTCTAAGGATCCAGGTGGTCCGAGGGTCCAGGTGGTCTAAGGATCCAGGTGGCCCAAGGATCCAGATGGTCTAAGGATCCAGGTGGTCCATGGATCCAGGCGATCCAACAAGGATCCAGGTGGTCCATGGATCCAGGCGATCCAACAAGGATCCAGGTGGTCCATGGATCCAGGTGGTCCGAGGGTCCAGGTGGTCTTTGGACCACCCATCAGTATAATACCCATCTATATATAGTCAAGGTGATATATAGCTCGGTATTAATATTTATAGTTATTGCAGTGGGTGTCAGATATAGAGAAACAGTTATTTCGCAGAGTATTAAATAGTAATTATTCTCCATTGCAGCAGTTATTGTGGTTGTAGTGTCTCATTGTAGAGTCTGGGTGCAGCAGGATGAATGACCTGCAGTAGCGCTCCTTTTTCCAACCAGGCTGTAAAAGTCTTTGACTAAAGGAGCTGCTCAGCTCCTCTCCAGTCTGCTGCAGAGGGTGGAAGGTGGCGTCCATGATGGATGGAAGCTTGGACAGCAGCCTCCTCAGCCTCTGCAGCCTTGGACAGAAACGGCCTTTCTCACCAGTTTGTTTAGTCTCTTTCTGACTCGCTCTGAATTAGCCTAATCCAGCCTGAACCCACCCCACCAACACCACCACCACCACCACCACTAGAATAAGTTCAGAATGCTAGGGTTAGGGTTTTTGAGGAAGTTTGAATATTTAAGTTTGAAGTGCTTATATTTTTCCATCATTTAAATGTAAGTCATGTCAGTACTTCAAACTTTAATATTCACTTCCTAAAAAACTTCATGAGTTTCCAGAAGAGTTTTGAGTATTTGTGCTCCTTGAAGAACCAAAGCAAAGGTTAGATTCCTCCTGGGTTTATAATGTGTGATAATCCCGTCTGAAATGTGTCCTAACAGAGAGTTTGTGGTGGCCTGTGAGGTGGCTGCGTGCTGCCTGAGCATGTCCAGGAACTTACACAATAGCTGCTGAAAGTGCTGGTATGCGCTTAGTGGAGGTGGGAGTCTGTCTTGTTGGAGCATGACAATCTGGAGTTTCGATCACAGGAATGTTACCATCACAGCGTGTTTCAGCTGTAAACAGTTCAAAGCTAGAAGAACAACAAGCACAGGCAGGGTGAAGACAGCAGGGAACCCTGTGTCTGCTTCTACCACATAAACAAAGGTTAAACATCTCAAACAAAAGGAACTAAAACACTATCTCCAGCAGAAGGTCAATATCTGAGGAAAGACACCAAAGTCACAATAAAGACTCAGGAGGGTGCTCTATAGAAGGAGGATGCTCCATAGATGGAGGGTTCTCTATAGACGGAGGGTGCTCCACAGAAGGAGGGTGCTCTATAGGAGGAGGGTGCTCCATAGATGGAGGGTTCTCTATAGACGGAGGGTGCTCCACAGAAGGAGGGTGCTCTATAGGAGGAGGGTGCTCCATAGATGGAGGGTTCTCTATAGACGGAGGGTGCTCCACAGAAGGAGGGTGCTCTATAGGAGGAGGGTGCTCTATAGGAGGAGGGTGCTCTATAGGAGGAGGGTGCTCTATAGGAGGAGGGTGCTCCATAGATGGAGGGTTCTCTATAGACGGAGGGTGCTCCACAGAAGGAGGGTGCTCTATAGGAGGAGGGTGCTCTATAGGAGGAGGGTGCTCTATAGGAGGAGGGTGCTCCATAGATGGAGGGTTCTCTATAGACGGAGGGTGCTCCACAGAAGGAGGGTGCTCTATAGGAGGAGGGTGCTCTATAGGAGGAGGGTGCTCTATAGGAGGAGGGTGCTCCATAGATGGAGGGTTCTCTATAGACGGAGGGTGCTCCACAGAAGGAGGGTGCTCTATAGGAGGAGGGTGCTCTATAGGAGGAGGGTGCTCCATAGATGGAGGGTTCTCTATAGACGGAGGGTGCTCCACAGAAGGAGGGTGCTCTATAGGAGGAGGGTGCATTATAGGAGGAGGGTGCTCCATAGATGGAGGGTTCTCTATAGACGGAGGGTGCTCCACAGAAGGAGGGTGCTCTATAGGAGGAGGGTGCTCTATAGGAGGAGGGTGCTCTATAGGAGGAGGGTGCTCGATAGATGGAGGGTGCTCCACAGAAGGAGGGTGCTCTATAGGAAGAGGGTGCTCTATAGGAGGAGGGTGCTCTATAGGAGGAGGGTGCTCTATAGGAGGAGGGTGCTCCACAGAAGGAGGGTGCTCTATAGGAGGAGGGTGCTCCACAGAAGGAGGGTGCTCTATAGGAGGAGGGTGCTCTATAGGAGGAGGGTGCTCCACAGAAGGAGGGTGCTCTATAGGAGGAGGGTGCTCTATAGGAGGAGGGTGCTCCATAGATGGAGGGTTCTCTATAGGAGGAGGGTGCTCCATAGATGGAGGGTTCTCTATAGACGGAGGGTGCTCCACAGAAGGAGGGTTCTCTATAAAAGGAGGGTGCTCTATAGAAGGAGGGTGCTCTAATTAATCCAATTCAATTCAGTTTATTTCTATAGCGCCAATTCACAGCACACTTCATCTCAAGGTACTTTCCAGTTCACCAGATCATCCAGTCAGATTGATTCAAAGTTTTCTATCTAAGGAAAACCAGCTGATTGCATCGACTCATTGACTCTTCAGCAATCCCTCACACTAAGCATGCTTGTAGCGACAGTGGAGAGGAAAAACTCCCTTTAAACAGGAAGAAACCTCCAGCAGAACCAGGCTCAGTGTGAGCGGCCATCTGCTGAGGCCCACTGGGGTTCAAGGAGACAGAAGCAGACATACAAAAAGAAGCATAGATACAAAAGGCAACTGTCAACCAGCTCCACAGGCGGCCCCGTCCAGGAAACACACAGCCAGGCAGACGAGCTCCGAGCCAGCTCCCATGTCAGAGGATGAAGAGAGCACATCCAGTTAGTCACAGTCAGAGAAACAGGACTACACTGGAAAACAGGCCAAGCTCCAACATCTAGAAATGGCAGCAGCACAGCTGATATTTCTCTCCAGGATGGAGTCACAGCCAAACAGGAACAGACCAGATGAAGCTACTATGAGAAAAAGCAGAGAGAGCAGAACGTTAGAGATTGAACTAACAGATTCTGCAGAATAGGAGAATAGAGATAGAATGAAGCAGAATGATGAAAAAGGGGTCCCTATGTCCTCCAGCAGTCTAAGCCTATAGCAGCAGAACTATAGAGATAGCTCAGGATAACCTGAGCCACTCTAACCCCGAAATCCCACATACTCCGTCAGCGCTCCGCTCTGCTGACGTACGTCGTGCGGAGCGCTTGTCTTTCATGTAAATCAATGAGAGCTGTTCCACATCCACCGCTACTCCTCCGCACGTCTCCGTCCACGTACGTCTTCTCCGTCCGTCACCGACAAATTACGGAGCCGAGCTATTTTTTTCCTCCGCTCCGGTCCGGCCAGGTCAAGATCCGCAATTGCAATCGCACCAAACAGGAAAAAGAACATTGACAAATTCTGGTTCGTCAAATTAAAATATAGCAGCAACAGATCGGTGACTAGAAATTATAGCACAATTCTTATATATTAAAAAAAAAACTAACACCGTTTATTTAAATGATTGGATCCAAACTATTGGTTATTCACCAACGAGGAAGCAGATTTCTCATCTCCATCAAAATATTTATTTTATACCGAGGGACTTAAACTTTAATCAAATCCATTCAAAAGAAACTTCTTATAACAGGAATGAAAAGAGATGCTGAGTTTGGGAGTAGAGAACAAGTTCATTAAAAAAAAGCAGTTTTGGATTATCCTTATCCCCGTTACAAAATTTTTTTTTAATATGTCATATTAAATTAAGCGCTCACAGGGTTCATACAGGAATGAGTGACTCTAATTTAATGCTATTTTAATGCTATTAGAAATGATTTTAATGACATCAACAAGAACCATGTACACAAGTTATTAGTGTACATGAAATATGAAGGAGCTGTAAGCACAGTTCCATGACTCCTGTATGTATGTAAACACACACACACACACACACATATATATACGTATATATATATCCTCTAGCTTTTTCTCCGCCTGGAGCGATATAATATATCTGACAAAATTGTTTTTATAAGCATTTTTTATTAAAGAATCATAAATGCAATGATAAACATATTTAATTAATTTTAGTGCCAATTAAGGCCTTGATTTAAAAAAAGAATTATGAATTGTAATTATTTTTAATGATCCGCGGAAACCCTGGTTCATCTCGCGCATGCTCTGTACGATCTCCAAGGAACTCAGACGGGAGCCACAGCGGCGGCTGTAGGCTTTGCTTTGTGCAGGCGGTCTGGAGCGCAGACGGAGTATGTGGGATTTCGGGGTAACTATAAGCTTTATCAAAAAGGAAAGTTTTAAGGCTAGCCTTAAAAGTAGACAGGGTGTCTGCCTCACGGACTAAAACTGGTAGTTGGTTCCACAGGAGAGGAGCCTGAGAACTAAAAGATCTGCCTCCCACTCTACTTTTAGAAATTCTAGGAACCACTAGTAAACCTGCAGATTGAGAGCGAAGTGCTCTGTTAGGAACATAAGGAACAATCAGATCTCTGATATCAGATGGAGCTTGGCCATTTAAGGCTTTATATGTGAGAAGGAGGATTTTAAATTCTATTCTGGATTTAACAGGAAGCCAATGAAGAGAAGCCAGGATAGGAGAGATATGATCTCTCTTTTTAATTTTCATCAGAACTCTGGCTGCAGCATTTTGGATCAGCTGAAGGCTTTTAACTACAGTTTGTGGACTTCCTGATAGTAAAGAATTACAATAGTCCAGCCTTGAAGTAACAAATGCATGGACTAGTTTTAGATAGAAAAGTAAGATTGGATATAGGTCTACGGTTTCTTAAGCAGAGGTTTAATTACAGCAACCTTAAAAGCTTTAGGTACATATCCCTGTAACAGAGATAGATTAATCACATCTAAAATGGAGGAGGAGATCAAAGGGAATACCTCCTTAAATAACCTGGTTGGAACTGGATCTAACATACAAGTTGAAGGCTTAGATGAAGACAATAATTTTGCTAACTCTGAAAGTTCAACTGGATCAAAGCAGTCTAAACCCGGTTCAGATTCCATGACTACCTCAGATGCAGCTGAAGTAGTCATTTTGAACAAAGCCAATAGTGTCTAAGATAGCATTAAAGGCTGCTCTTAAGCTATCGCCTTCAATGTCAGCATGGATGTTAAAATCTCCCACTATGATGACCCTGTCAGTATTTAATACCAAATCAGAAAGGAACTCTGAAAACTCATCTAAACATTCAGAGTAAGGACCTGGTGGACGATACAAAGTTACAAAAAGAAGAGGTTTTCTTGCTTTGAAATGTGGATCAGGGAAATTAAGGGTTAAATGTTCAAAAGAGTTGTAGGTATTAACTGTTTTGGGAGTAATTAGTAAGTCAGACTGGAAGATTGTTGCTACTCCTCCTCCTCGCCCAGAACTTCTGGGGATGTGAAAATTTAAATAGCTTGAAGGAGTTGCCTCATTTATGCTCACATAATCCTCTTGCTGCAGCCAGGTTTCTGTAAGGCAACACAAGTCAATGTGATTATCACAAATCAAGTCATTAACTAGCAGACTTTTAGAGGAAAGAGATCTTATGTTAAACAGACCGCATTTAATTGTTTTAACTTTTCCCCAATTGGAGTTATTTTAAGTTTAATTAGATTATCATGATTTACTCCTTTGGGAATCTTTGCTAATTTATTAGATTTTGGTCGTGGGCAAGACACTGTCTGGATGGAGTAAAGAGTGGGTAACAGTAGAGAAGCTGCAGAGATGTGTGTTAAACTACAACTCTGCTTCCTGGTCTGCACCCTGGGTGGTCAGGGTTTTGGAGGACTAATAAAGGAGGCCAGATTCCTAGAAAGAAGAGCTGCACCATCCAAAGTGGGATGGATGCCGTCTCTCCGAATCAGACCAGGCTTTCCCCAAAAGGATTGCCAATTATTAATGTAGCCCACGTTGTTTTCAGGACACCACCTAGACAACCAGCGGTTGAATGACGACATGCGGCTAAACATGTCATCACTGGTCAGATCAGGGAGGGGACCAGACAAAATTACGGAGTCCGACATTTTTTTGGCAAACTTACACACCGAAGCAACACTAATTTTAGTGACCTCCGATCGGCGTAACCGGGTGTCATTACCACCAGCGTGAATAACAATCTTACTGTATTTAACCTTATCCTTAGCCAGTAGTTTCAGGTAGGATTTGATGTCGCCCGTTCTGGCCCCCGGCAAACATTTGACTATGGTCCCTGGTGTCTCTAATGCCACGTTTCTGACTATGGAGCTGCCAATCACCAGAGTGGGCTTCTCAGTGGGTGTGTCACTGAGTGGGGAAAACCGGTTAGAAACGTGAACGGGTTGGTGGTGACCAGTGGGCAGAGATCCACGACTACGCTTTCTGCGTACAGTTACCCAATCGCCTGGCTGCTCAGGCACTTTTGGAGGACAGCTACGTGGGGGGCCTACTTTAACTCCTGGATGTTCAACAGCCTGAAGCCTGGATTCTAACTCTGACACCCTCGCCTCCAAAGCTACTAAAATACTACACTTATTAAACATCCCATTATCACTAAAGGAGGCAGAGGAATAACTGAACATCTGACACAGAGAGCAGGAGAGAGGAGAGGAAGAAGGAAGAGTTGGAAAAGAGTCAAGGGAGGGAGAGAGAGAAGCCATAGCAATGCTAAGCTAGCGCTAGCCTAGGCTAGCTACTCCTTGCTATCAGAAATAAAACCGTGTGAAACTGACGAAGGAGCCAGTGTCCATGTTTCATCTTGACATGATTACCGGAGAAGAAGATGCAGTTTTGGCTCATAAAAAGCTGTAAGACCTCTGCTACCCCCCTTCTCAGCCAAGTGCCTCCACAGGAACTCCTACAAAGGAGTGACTTGCCACCCCCCGTTCTGCTGTTAACCTGCCTGCTGAGCTGCAGCTGAATGAAACTCAAGCTTTCCAAATGGACATGGAAACAGGTTTGCAGGTCTGGCACAATTAGGGACAGAACAAATAATATGTTTTTTGATGATGTTAATCATATCTGCTGAGTAAAGACAAAGCTAACAGGATGGACTGCATGCTACGCTATGCTACAGAAACATGTGTTGAGCTGTTGCTAAAGCTTAGACAAGCTTTATTCACTAAGGATTTAAACACTGATATAACATTAGTGTTCATGTGTTCCTCAAATGCTCATTACATTTCCATTACCAAGTATGACCAAGAGTCATTTAGTGGAATCCTGATGTCTATCCGCTGCTAGCTATTTCAAAGAGGGTAAAGAATCATTTAACTAAAGGTTATTGGTTCTTGATTAAGCAAATCATTCAATAGAACATTATTTGGCCAACTAATTCACCTCATGGATTTGCATGTGAATTGGTCTGAAAACATTCCAATGTCCTTAAAATTAGTGAAAAGCTAATTTGATCAGATCCCAAATTCTTCCAGATAAACTTTGGTTTCAAACACAGAATCCATCTTAAACTGTAATATGTTTTTCAACCGTTTTCCCCTTCCTCTTTATACATAGTAGTTAGTTTAGTTTAGTTGAGTTTTACTAGTCTTAGTTGAGAGTGTTAAACTGAAATACGTTTGACTTAGAGCTGAATGATTTTTGTTAATAAAATCTTATATATTGAACAGAAGTTGTGGTGAATTTATTCCATGTCTGTGCAGAAATAACTGTTTGACCATGATTAGTGCTCGAATCACTCTTTCATCTATTGTTCTAACACACAGTTAGTAGGACTGTGTGTCATAAACAGTATATAACAGCTGAAATAATATCTGATTAAATAAGATATTTACCCCCCCTTACAGGGGAGGGCAATAAACATCTTACAGTATCAGAAACATACATTCCCAGCTGGTTGGGAATAGAATTGAACAGCTAATCACAACTTTAATATGGCGTCCAACCTGGATGGGAATTAAATATAAAGTCACAACAACAGCATTCAATGCAGGTCCAGCAGGTTCTGCAGCAGCTTCATCCCCACCACCACCAGACTGATGAACTGTTGAGAAAACTCTGAATCATGTCCCAGACTCTGCATCACACTGATAACACCAAACCAACAATACTACATACTTGCACCATACATATTAATGCTCTGAACTTCCGTATCAATCTGTTGCTTTGCACCATGTTTTTTCTCCCACAGTTTTTACATTTATTCACTGCTGAACTTTAAGAAATGAAAATGATAATTTACTGTCTGAGAGCTGTACTAAAGGAAATGTCGTTTGGTATATACTCTACATATACCAAATATCAATAAAAGTTGTCTAAAGTCTAACCTCCTTTGCTCAACTTGTGACCAACATCAACCCAAATTCCTCTGATGGTTTTATCTAAGCTGACCTGTACAGCTTTAGGTTCTCTGACGTGAAGCGCTGATCTCTGCAGCTCCTCCAGAGGTAGCTGACGCCTCTTCTACAAGAATCTAACTATTCTCCAGAACTTTCTTCCTTGAGCTGTGTTCTGGGTCTCTACTCTAACATTCTTTGTCATACCTAACAAACAGAACAGCTGGAATCAAACTAAAGCCAGAAGTTCTGTTAGTCCTGGTTTCATTCAGGTCTGTCAGAAGGTGGTCTAAAAAGCAGGGTTCTTGGAGGAGAGTGTGGAACTCATTGGGGGCATGGGGTTGTAGCATCCTGGAGTTGCTCTGGTTGGCTAGCTTATCTGGACTGTACCAACTCCAAAACCTGATCGAAAGGATTTCTATTTGACTGGATCTACAGAGGATCAGAGTAGGTCCTCTCTGCCATGCCTTTGTTCCTCCTGGCAGCTGCTTCTGTTTATTCCCAAGAATTCAGAGGTAGGGAGGGGGTGGAGGGGCCTTACTCAGCTGGTCCCCATGTGTCTCATCCTGCGCAGGCTCTGTTTGTGTCTCAGCTCGAATTCTCCAAGATTCAGAGGCAAAAGAACCGGTTTCAGCTGTTTGGAGGGAGGGAGGTGGAATGAAGCAGGACGGGTTCTAACGGTTGTGAAATCCTGAAGGTGTGCCTTTGGACTATGGACTTCCTGTGAGTTTTTTATAACTGCAGCTATTTTTATGAGGACCCAGCAAAGCCTCTTAGTTCAGGATGGACCCAATGGCAAAGAGTAGAGGATGGACCTGATGGCAGAGAGAGCAGAGGATGGACCCGATGGCAGAGAGAGCAGACGATGGACCCAATGGCAGAGAGCAGAGGATGGACTTGATGGCAGAGAGAGCAGAGGATGGACCCGATGGCAGAGAGAGCAGACGATGGACCCAATGGCAGAGAGCAGAGGATGGACCTGATGGCAGAGAGAGCAGAGGATGGACCCGATGGCAGAGAGCAGAGGATGGACCCGATGGCAGAGAGCAGACGATGGACCCGATGGCGGAGAGCAGAAGATAGACCTGATGGCAGAGAGCAGAGGATGGACCCAATGGCAAAGAGTAGAGGATGTACCTGATGGCAGAGAGCAGACGATGGACCAAGTGGCAAAGAGTAGAGGATGGACCCGATGGCAAATAGTAGAGGATGGCAGAGACAGCAGAGGATGGACCCGATGGCCGAGAGCAGAGGATGGACCCGATGGCAGAGACAGCAGAGGATGGACCCGATGGCCGAGAGCAGAGGATGGACCCGATGGCAGAGACAGCAGAGGATGGACCCGATGGCAGAGACAGCAGAGGATGGACCCGATGGCCGAGAGCAAAGGATGGACCCGATGGCAGAGAGCAGAGGATGGACCCGATGTCGGAGAGAGCAGAGGATGGACCCGATGGCAGAGAGCAGAGGATGGACCCGATGTCGGAGAGAGCAGAGGATGGACCCGATGTCGGAGAGAGCAGAGGATGGACCCGATGGAGGAAAGTAGAGGATGGACCCAATGGAAAAGAGTAGAGGATGGACCCGATGGCAAATAGTAGAGGATGGCCCAAATGGCAGAGGATGGACCCGATGGCCGAGAGCAGAGGATGGACCCGATGGCAGAGACAGCAGAGGATGGACCCGATGGCAGAGAGTAAAGGATGGACCCGATGGCAGAGACAGCAAAGGATGGACCCGATGGCAGAGACAGCAGAGGATGGACCTGATGGCAGAGACAGCAGAGGATGGACCCGATGGCCGAGAGCAGAGGATGGACCCGATGGCAGAGACAGCAGAGGATGGACCCGATGGCAGAGACAGCAGAGGATGGACCCGATGGCCGAGAGCAGAGGATGGACCCGATGGCAGAGACAGCAGAGGATGGACCCGATGGCCAAGAGCAGAGGATGGACCCGATGGCAGAGACAGCAGAGGATGGACCCGATGGCAGAGACAGCAGAGGATGGACCCAATGGCCGAGAGCAAAGGATGGACCCGATGGTGGAGGGAGCAGAGGATGGACCCGATGGCAGAGAGCAGAGGATGGACCCGATGTCGGAGAGAGCAGAGGATGGACCCGATGGCGGAGAGAGCAGAGGATGGACCCGATGGCGGAGAGAGCAGAGGATGGACCGGATGGAGGAAAGTAGAGGATGGACCCAATGGAAAAGAGTAGAGGATGGACCCGATGACAAATAGTAGAGGATGGCCCAAATGGCAGAGGATGGTCACGATGGCCAAGAGCAGAGGATGGACCCGATGGCAGAGACAGCAGAGGATGGACCCGATGGCAGAGAGTAAAGGATGGACCCGATGGTGGAGAGTAAAGGATGGACCCGATGGCGGAGAGAGCAGAGGATGGACCCAATAGCAGAGAGCAGAGGATGGACCCAATGACAGAGAGCAGAGGATGGACCCGATGGCCGAGAGCAGAGGATGGACCGGATGGAGGAAAGTAGAGGATAGACCCAATGGAAAAGAGCAGAGGATGGACCCGATGGCCGAGAGCAGAGGATGGACCCGATGGCAGAGACAGCAGAGGATGGACCCGATGGCCGAGAGCAGAGGATGGACCTGATGGCCGAGAGCAGAGGATGGACCCGATGGCAGAGACAGCAGAGGATGGACCCGATGGCAGAGAGTAAAGGATGGACCCGATGGCGGAGAGTAAAGGATGGACCCGATGGCGGAGAGAGCAGAGGATGGACCCAATGGAAGAGAGCAGAGGATGGACCCAATGGCAGAGAGCAGAGGATGGACTGGATGGAGGAAAGTAGAGGATGGACCCAATGGAAAAGAGCAGAGGATGGACCCAATGGCAGAGAGCAGAGGATGGACAGGATGGAGGAAAGTAGAGGATGGACCCAATGGAAAAGAGCAGAGGATGGACCCGATGGCCGAGAGCAGAGGATGGACCCAATGGCAGGGAGCAGAGGATGGACAGGATGGAGGAAAGTAGAGGATGGACCCAATGGAAAAGAGCAGAGGATGGACCCGATGGCCGAGAGCAGAGGATGGACCTGATGGCAGAGAGCAGAGGATGGACCCGATGGCGGAGAGAGCAGAGGATGGACCCAATGTCAGAGGGATCAGAGGATGGACCCGATGGCCGAGAGCAGAGGATGGACCCGATGGCAGAGACAGCAGAGGATGGACCCGATGGCAGAGAGTAAAGGATGGCCCCGATGGCGGAGAGTAAAGGATGGACCCGATGGCGGAGAGAGCAGAGGATGGACCCAATGGCAGAGAGCAGAGGATGGACCCAATGACAGAGAGCAGAGGATGGACCCGATGGCCGAGAGCAGAGGATGGACCGGATGGAGGAAAGTAGAGGATAGACCCAATGGAAAAGAGCAGAGGATGGACCCGATGGCCGAGAGCAGAGGATGGACCCGATGGCAGAGACAGCAGAGGATGGACCCGATGGCCGAGAGCAGAGGATGGACCTGATGGCCGAGAGCAGAGGATGGACCCGATGGCAGAGACAGCAGAGGATGGACCCGATGGCAGAGACAGCAGAGGATGGACCCGATGGCCGAGAGCAAAGGATGGATCCGATGGCGGAGGGAGCAGAGGATGGACCCGATGGCAGAGAGCAGAGGATGGACCCGATGGCAGAGACAGCAGAGGATGGACCCGATGGCAGAGAGTAAAGGATGGACCCGATGGCGGAGAGTAAAGGATGGACCCGATGGCGGAGAGAGCAGAGGATGGACCCAATGGAAGAGAGCAGAGGATGGACCCAATGGCAGAGAGCAGAGGATGGACTGGATGGAGGAAAGTAGAGGATGGACCCAATGGTAAAGAGCAGAGGATGGACCCAATGGCAGAGAGCAGAGGATGGACAGGATGGAGGAAAGTAGAGGATGGACCCAATGGAAAAGAGCAGAGGATGGACCCGATGGCCGAGAGCAGAGGATGGACCCAATGGCAGAGAGCAGAGGATGGACAGGATGGAGGAAAGTAGAGGATGGACCCAATGGAAAAGAGCAGAGGATGGACCCGATGGCCGAGAGCAGAGGATGGACCTGATGGCAGAGAGCAGAGGATGGACCCGATGGCGGAGAGAGCAGAGGATGGACCCAATGGCAGAGGGATCAGAGGATGGACCCGATGGCAGAGACAGCAGAGGATGGACCCGATGGCAGAGGGATCAGAGGATGGACCCGATGGCCGAGAGCAGAGGATGGACCCGATGGCAGAGAGTAAAGGATGGACCCGATGGCGGAGAGAGCAGAGGATGGACCCGATGGCGGAGAGAGCAGAGGATGGACCCGATGTCGGAGAGAGCAGAGGATGGACCCGATGGCAGAGGGATCAGAGGATGGACCCGATGGCAGAGAGCAGAGGATGGACCCGATGGCAGAGACAGCAGAGGATGGACCCGATGGCAGAGGGATCAGAGGATGGACCCGATGGCCGAGAGCAGAGGATGGACCCGATGGCAGAGAGTAAAGGATGGACCCGATGGCGGAGAGAGCAGAGGATGGACCCGATGGCGGAGAGAGCAGAGGATGGACCCGATGTCGGAGAGAGCAGAGGATGGACCCGATGGCAGAGGGATCAGAGGATGGACCCGATGGCAGAGAGCAGAGGATGGACCCGATGGCAGAGAGCAGAGGATGGACCCGATGGCAGAGAGTAAAGGATGGACCCGATGGCAGAGAGAGCAGGGGATGGACCCGATGGCGGAGAGAGCAGAGGATGGACCCAATGGCGGAGAGAGCAGAGGATGGACCCGATGGCAGAGAGCAGAGGATGGACCCAATGGCAGAGAGCAGAGGATGGACCCGATGGCGGAGAGAGCAGAGGATGGACCCGATGGCAGAGGGATCAGAGGATGGACCCGATGGCCGAGAGCAGAGGATGGACCCGATGGCAGAGAGTAAAGGATGGACCCGATGGCGGAGAGAGCAGAGGATGGACCCGATGGCGGAGAGAGCAGAGGATGGACCCGATGTCGGAGAGAGCAGAGGATGGACCCGATGGCAGAGGGATCAGAGGATGGACCCGATGGCAGAGAGCAGAGGATGGACCCGATGGCAGAGAGCAGAGGATGGACCCGATGGCAGAGAGTAAAGGATGGACCCGATGGCAGAGAGAGCAGGGGATGGACCCGATGGCGGAGAGAGCAGAGGATGGACCCAATGGCGGAGAGAGCAGAGGATGGACCCGATGGCAGAGAGCAGAGGATGGACCCAATGGCAGAGAGCAGAGGATGGACCCGATGGCGGAGAGAGCAGAGGATGGACCCGATGGCAGAGAGCAGAGGATGGACCCGATGGCGGAGAGAGCAGAGGATGGACAGGATGGAGGAAAGTAGAGGATGGACCCAATGGCCGAGAGAGCTGAGAGAGCAGAGGATGGACTTTGAAGGTTAGAATAGTTGCTCCTCCTTATATATATATGTACAACAAACCACACAAGATAATATAAATATAAATATATACACATATAACTATAACCTTATATAACCTTAGGAGGCCTTCTCGTCCAGTCTGTCTCTATAAGTCCTGAAACTCAAGAGGAAAGTGTTGCAAAAAGTTTGCAGCAGTTTGGGTCTGAAAATATAAATAAACTGAATTGAATTGAAAAAGTCAGCCATCGTGACTTATCTTTGTACATTCTGGAGATCTGGGCCCTTTGGGTCTGGTGGCTGGAGCTTTCTGGCAGCTTCATGGAAACAGAGATGAGAAGATGAGACATGGACATTAGCTCCCATGGACATTGACAGTAGTTCCCATGAACATGGACATTAGTTCCCATGAACATGGACAGGAGTTCCCATGAACATGGACATTAGTTCCCATGAACATGGACAGTAGTTCCCATGGACAGTAGTTCCCATGAACATGGACATTAGTTCCCATGAACATGGATAGTAGTTCCCATGAACATGGACATTAGTTCCCATGAACATGGACAGTAGTTCCCATGAACATGGACACTAGTTCCCATGAACATGGACAGTAGTTCCCATGAACATGGACATTAGTTCCCATGAACATGGACAGTAGTTCCCATGGACATGGACAGTAGTTCCCATGAACATGGTAGTTCCCATGGCCATTAGCTCCCATGGAGATGGACATTAGTTCCCATGAACATGGACAGTAGTTCCCATGGCCATTAGCTCCCATGGAGATGGACAGTAGTTCCCATGGCCATTAGCTCCCATGGAGATGGACAGTAGTTCCCATGAACATGGACATTAGCTCCCATGAACATGGACAGTAGTTCCCATGGACATGGACAGTAGTTCCCATGGACACTGGTTCCCATGGACATTAGCTCCCATGAACATGGACAGTAGTTCCCATGGACATTGGTTCCCATGGACATTAGCTCCCATGAACATGGACAGTAGTTCCCATGAACATGGACATTAGTTCCCATGAACATGGACAGTAGTTCCCATGGACATGGACAGTAGTTCCCATGAACATGGACAGGAGTTCCCATGGACATGGACAGTAGTTCCCATGAACATGGACAGTAGTTCCCATGAACATGGACATTAGTTCCCATGAACATGGACAGGAGTTCCCATGAACATGGACATTAGTTCCCATGAACATGGACAGTAGTTCCCATGGACAGTAGTTCCCATGAACATGGACATTAGTTCCCATGAACATGGATAGTAGTTCCCATGAACATGGACATTAGTTCCCATGAACATGGACAGTAGTTCCCATGAACATGGACACTAGTTCCCATGAACATGGACAGTAGTTCCCATGAACATGGACATTAGTTCCCATGAACATGGACAGTAGTTCCCATGGACATGGACAGTAGTTCCCATGAACATGGTAGTTCCCATGGCCATTAGCTCCCATGGAGATGGACAGTAGTTCCCATGAACATGGACATTAGTTCCCATGAACATGGACAGTAGTTCCCATGGCCATTAGCTCCCATGGAGATGGAGAGTAGTTCCCATGGCCATTAGCTCCCATGGAGATGGACAGTAGTTCCCATGAACATGGACATTAGCTCCCATGAACATGGACAGTAGTTCCCATGGACATGGACAGTAGTTCCCATGAACATGGACATTAGTTCCCATGAACATGGACAGTAGTTCCCATGGACACTGGTTCCCATGGACATTAGCTCCCATGAACATGGACAGTAGTTCCCATGGACATTGGTTCCCATGGACATTAGCTCCCATGAACATGGACAGTAGTTCCCATGAACATGGACATTAGTTCCCATGAACATGGACAGTAGTTCCCATGGACATGGACAGTAGTTCCCATGAACATGGACAGGAGTTCCCATGGACATGGACAGTAGTTCCCATGAACATGGACAGTAGTTCCCATGAACATGGACATTAGTTCCCATGAACATGGACAGTAGTTCCCATGAACATGGACATTAGTTCCCATGAACATGGACAGTAGTTCCCATGGACATGGACAGTAGTTCCCATGAACATGGACATTAGTTCCCATGAACATGGATAGTAGTTCCCATGAACATGGACATTAGTTCCCATGAACATGGACAGTAGTTCCCATGAACATGGACACTAGTTCCCATGAACATGGACAGTAGTTCCCATGGACATGGACAGTAGTTCCCATGAACATGGATAGTAGTTCCCATGGACATGGACAGTAGTTCCCATAAACATGGACAGTAGTTCCAATGAACATGGACAGTAGTTCCCATGAACATGGACAGTAGTTCCCATGGACATGGACAGTAGTTCCCATGAACATGGACAGTAGTTCCAATGAACCTGGACAGTAGTTCCCATGGACATTGGTTCCCATGGCCATTAGCTCCCATGGAGATGGACAGTAGTTCCCATGAACATGGACATTAGTTCCCATGAACATGGACAGTAGTTCCCATGGACATGGACAGTAGTTCCCATGAACATGGACATTAGTTCCCATGAACATGGACAGTAGTTCCCATGGACACTGGTTCCCATGGATATTAGCTCCCATGAACATGGACAGTAGTTCCCATGAACATGGACAGTAGTTCACATGAACATGGACATTAGTTCCCATGAACATGGACATTAGTTCCCATGGACATTGGTTCCCATGGCCATTAGTTCCCATGGACATGGACAGTAGTTCCCATGAACATGGACATTAGCTCCCATGAACATGGACAGTAGTTCCCATGGACACTGGTTCCCATGGACATTAGCTCCCATGAATATGGACAGTCGTTCCCATGGACACTGGTTCCCATGGACATTAGCTCCCATGAACATGGACAGTAGTTCCCATGGACACTGGTTCCCATGGACATTAGCTCCCATGAACATGGACAGTAGTTCCCATGGACATTGGTTCCCATGGACATTAGCTCCCATGAATATGGACAGTCGTTCCCATGGACACTGGTTCCCATGGACATTAGCTCCCATGAACATGGACAGTAGTTCCCATGGACACTGGTTCCCATGGACATTAGCTCCCATGAACATGGACAGTAGTTCCCATGGACAGTAGTTCCCATGGACATTGGTTCCCATGGACATTGGTTCACATGGACATTGGTTCCCATGGACATGGCACATGGCACAATATGAATATTTCCTCATTAAAATGCATTTTTTTCTCCCCATCATCAACATTGCTCTCCTCCTGCATTAATAGACCTGCCTGCTGCCATCTGAAGGACTCACTGATGACATCTGCAGTCTATATGGTTCCCATAGCAACATTGCATACTGATGGTCCCGAACCCTCAAGCCGCTAATCTGGGCTCGCAGTTCTGGTCAGGTTAACCTTAACACCTGGCAGTTCTGTGGAAGACCCAGATTATCGCCCTAGATTCAGAATCACATCAGAAGTGGACCGGGTCAAAATGAACTGGGTCAGACCTGGACCAGCTCAGACCTGGACTGGGTCAGACCTGGACCGGGTCAGAACCAAATTGATCTGGATCAGACTGGATCCAAGTTCCTTGCACAGCCGGATAAAGTGAAGCAGAACCTTCAGAACCTCCCGCTGTGACGACAGCCTCCAGAACCGCAGCACAGGCTGGATCAGATCCCAGTGGGTTTGCTTTGGTTCTGCATGTGAGGAGGGCTGATGGTTCTGGGCTGAGGATGGCTTCGTTAAACATCCTCACTGAGCGCCCAGCAAACAGGAAGTGACGGCGACGCCCAGTCTCTCATGCTTTTGTCTCAAGGAATTTCCTCCAGAACCAAGGAGAACATTTCCTTTAGGAGCTGCTGAGGCTACAGCGTTGCTGCGACCCGCTTCCTCTGCTGCTCAGAACCAAAGGCCCCCTGACCCAGATGGAGTCTGGACATCCAGCAGCACACAATTCAGAAATGTTCATAAAGACATGGAGGGAAGGATGCAGGAAGAATGGAAGGAAGCAAGAAAAGGAGGCGCTCCTTTGATGTTCCCCTCATCCTCACACTATAAACATCAAAGACCCAAGAAGGAAGCAGACTGTAAAACGATGGTCTCCTAGCAACAGAAACAGCATCTCTGAATGGATCAGGAAGATTTCATTTCTATGGTTCTGATTAGAAAAAATCAGTTTATGCTAAAACATTCTGCTGGAAGGCTCTGCCAAAAATCTGCCAATCCTCCTTTCTGATCTAAAATTTTTTGCTTAAGAAACCGTCTCTTGACCCAGATGACTTGGTCAATTATAGACCTATATCCAATCTTCCTTTCTGATCCAAAATTCTTGAGAAAGTAGTTGCCAAACAAGTTTGCGATCACTTCCACCATAATGAACTTTTTGAAGAGTTTCAGTCTGGCTTTAGAGCTCATCATAGCACTGAAACAGCTCTGGTGAAAGTCACTAATGATATTCTCATGGCCTCAGATAATGGACTTGTATCTGTGCTCGTTCTGTTGGATCTCAGTGCTGCATTTGATACAGTTGATCATAATATTCTTTTAGAAAGACTTGAATATTTTGTTGGAATTAAAGGAACAGCACTAGACTGGTTTAAATCTGATCTATCTGATCGAATTCAGTTTGTTCATGTTAATGATAGATCTTCAACACGCTTAAAGGTTACCTGTGGAGTACCACAGGGATCAGTGCTAGGACCAATTCTCTTTACTTTATACATGCTCCCAATTGGTAGAGTTATTAGACAGCATGGGATTAATTTCCACTGTTATGCTGATGATACCCAGCTATATCTGTCTATAATCCAGATGAAGCTAACCCATTACATAGATTACAGGCATGTCTGAAGACATAAAAACCTGGATGACTCTTAACTTTCTGCTTCTGAATGCAGACAAAACAGAAGTTATAGTCTTTGGACCAGAGTCTCTGAAAAAGAAACTGATTAGCCAGTCACTTCATCTGGATGGGATTAAACTGATTTCAGATAATAAAATAAAAAATCTTGGTGTTATTTTTGATCAGGACCTGTCATTTAAATCCCAGATCAAAGATGTTTCTAGAATTTCCTTCTTTCATCTGAGGAATATTGCTAAAATGAGCAATCTCCTGTCCAGGGGTGATGCTGAGAAACTAGTCCATGCATTTGTTACTTCAAGGCTGGACTATTGTAATTCTTTACTATCAGGAAGTCCACAAACTGTAGTTAAAAGCCTTCAGCTGATCCAAAATGCTGCAGCCAGAGTTCTAATGAAAATGAAAAAGAGAGATCATATCTCTCCTATCCTGGCTTCTCTTCATTGGCTTCCTGTTAAATCCAGAATAGAATTTAAAATCCTCCTTCTCACATATAAAGCCTTAAATGGCCAAGCTCCATCTGATATCAGAGATCTGATTGTTCCTTATGTTCCTAACAGAGCACTTCGCTCTCAATCTGCAGGTTTACTAGTGGTTCCTAGAATTTCTAAAAGTAGAATGGGAGGCAGATCTTTTAGTTCTCAGGCTCCTCTCCTGTGGAACCAACTACCAGTTTTAGTCCGTGAGGCAGACACCCTGTCTACTTTTAAGGCTAGGCTTAAAACTTTCCTTTTTGATAAAGCTTCTAGTTAGAGTGGCTCAGGTTATCCTGATCTATCTCTATAGTTCTGCTGCTATAGGCTTAGACTGCTGGAGGACATAGGGACCCCTTTTTCATCATTCTGCTTCATTCTATCTCTATTCTCCCACTCTGCAGAATCTGTTAGTTCAATCTCTAACGTTCTGCTCTCTCTGCTTTTTCTCATAGTAGCTTCATCTGGTCTGTTCCTGTTTGGCTGTGACTCCATCCTGGAGAGAAATATCAGCTGTGCTGCTGCCATCAACACCTTTGTTTCTAGATGTTGGAGCTTGGCCTGTTTTCCAGTGTAGTCCTGTTTCTCTGACTGTGACTAACTGGATGTGCTCTCTTCATCCTCTGACATGGGAGCTGGCTCGGAGCTCGTCTGCCTGGCTGTGTGTTTCCTGGACGGGGCCGCCTGTGGAGCTGGTTGACAGTTGCCTTTTGTATCTATGCTTCTTTTTCTATGTCTGCTTCTGTCTCCTTGAACCCCAGTGGGCCTCAGCAGATGGCCGCTCACACTGAGCCTGGTTCTGCTGGAGGTTTCTTCCTGTTCAAAGGGAGTTTTTCCTCTCCACTGTCGCTACTAGCATGCTTAGTGTGAGGGATTGCTGAAGAGTCAATGATTCATCTGGTTTTCTTTAGAAAACTTTGAATCAATCTGACTGGATGATCTGACGAACTGTAAAATGACCTGAGATGACGTGTTGTGAACTTGAGCTATAGAAATAAACTCAATAGAATTGAAACATTTAAAAAAAAAACTTTTATTTGAATAAAAAACAGAGACACCAGACACAACAGAACCTCCGTCCTTGACAGAGGAAAGTGTTGGATGGGGGCGGAGCCAGAGAGGGGCCGTGGCTCCCTAGCAACGACCATGCCTACCTGAACATGTTAATGTGCTGGGACTCCAGAGGACGGAGGTTTTATCGGTCTGCTGTCTGATCCACACATTGATCCAAACCGGAAAAACCTGGTTTTAGCATCTGGAATATCTAGCTCTATGTTTAGCTTGGTTGGTTCAGTGAGCTAAGAACCGGGTGAGAACCCCACGGACCTCTTCTAGAACCTCCCTCCTACTGGACCTCATGTCCTTAGTTATCGTGGTTGCCATGGTGATGAAAGGATGGCCAATCAGAAGCTGGTGAGGCTCCAACAGAAGCTCCCCTAAATCAGTGAGAGGAGTCAGAACCAGGGTTCTACAGGAGTCATGTTCTCCACATGGAGCACTGCTTCTCTCCTCACAGAGACCCGGTCCGGTCCGGTCCGGTCCGGTCCATCTGGATGCTGATGTTCCTGTGGTCCAGTTAGAGAGGAGCAGAACCATCAGGTGTCTGTCCTCCTGCTGAGCCTCAGATGGAGGTTCTGTGGTTCGGTCCGGAGCTCAGCTGTTTCTGCATGATGATGATGATGATCATCATCATCATCATCATCATCATCATCATCATCCCCGAGCAGATATGATTACCTCACCAGCAAACCGCGGAGTGTGGTGACGTCACAGCCGGACTGCCTTATTTGGTCCTGCCCCGCGCAGCGTCATCGCTATAAAGGAGGCAAATCCGGCGCACGGAGAGCAGAGAGAGAGAGACAGGGACCAGGACCAGGACCGGACCGGACTATCTGGACTTTACCGAACCGGACCTGCTGAGCGGACAGGATGAAGATACCTCTGCTGCTGCTGCTGCTGTCCGCGCAGAGCTGCTCCGGTGAGTCCTGGAGGGGTGGGGGGGTTAGAGGCTGGAACTACAGCAGATCCTGGTCCAGAACAATCTGAACCTCCACCTTCCTCCATCAGGAGGAGGAGCAGGGTGGGTCTGAACTGAGCTCAGGTGGAGAAGAGCTGAAGGTGGAGGAGCTCCAACCACCAGTTGACTGGGACTAACTACACCTAACCAGAGATAAACACTGTTAACCTAAAATTAAGTTAACCTAAAGTTAACCTGAAGTTAAGCTGAATTAACAGAAAGTAATATAAATTAACCTAAAGTTAACCTAAAGTTAACCTGAAGTTAAGCTGAATTAACAGAAAGTAATTTAAATTGACCTAAAGTTAACCTAAAGTTAACCTGAAGTTAAGCTGAATTAACAGAAAGTAATTTAAATTGACCTAAAGTTAACCTCAGGTTAACCTGAAGTTAAGCTGAATTAACAGAAAGTAATTTAAATTGACCTAAAGTTAACCTAAATTAACAGAAATTAATATAAATTAAACCCAAAGTTAACCTGAAGTTAACCTAGCAGTTCCCTCTCCCAGTCTTCCCCCCTCCTGCTATCCGCCCTGCTTCTCTAAACGTGTAGCGTCCCGCTCAGAGAGCATGGCGGAGCGATGATGTCAGCGCCACCGTCATTCAGCCGTTTAATCCTCAGTAATCCGTTTCCAGGATGACATCACAGCTCAGTGAGGGATGAGGTCTCCAGATAATGACGTTTCTCTGCTGGGTAACCTCTTCCTCAGGCTTCTCCTGTTGGGAGAAGGTGATCTGAGGATGACCTCCTGGCCCCGGGGCCGGGTCGGGGTACAGAGCGGTGATTAGCTCTCCTGGCCCCGGGGCCGGGTCGGGGTACAGAGCGGTGATTAGCTCAGGATGACCTCCTGGCCCCAGGGCCGGGTACAGAGCGGTGATTAGCTCTCCTGGCCCCGGGGCCGGGTCGGGGTACAGAGCGGTGATTAGCTCTCCTGGCTCCTGGGCCGGTGATTAGCTGTTAAAGCCCAGCAAAGCTTTATTGTGATGAAGTCTGACCTTTCATGTGACCAACAGGGGCTACAGACTCATATCCTCCAGCTCACAACCTCACTTGGACCTCCATCAACTTCAAAACCCTCCTGAGCTGGGCCCCCAAACCTTCGGCCGATTACTCCTACACCGTGGAGTTCTCTGTGTGAGTACTACCTGGAAACTTTCAGAGTATACAGGTCCTTAGATGCTGCAGGTCAACGGATCAGTTACTAACAGGTACCAGTCTAAGAACTAGAACTCTATCCAGCAGGAAGGCTGGATATCTACTTCTTTATATACAACTACAGCTACTACTGCATCCAGGGCTGGATAAATGCTGCAATCCGGCCCAGACATTATTGGTCTTCAGCATTTTACCAAAAAACCTTAATAACAGTGTTGAGCTCATTATACAGCCAGAAAATCATCCCTGCTAAGAACAGGTAGGATGGATAGTTCAACAGAGCTATGGCTCTCGCAAATGGATTAAAAAGAAATCTAGCATTATTCTTATTCTTCTCAATTAATGAAGAGAAATATAATGACCCAGCTTTGCAAAGAGTCTTTTTACACAGCTATAAACCATTTCAGACTAAGCAGAACACCCCAAGAAAGGAAGAGTGTCTCTCATAGACTAACCAATGCTTAAAGAAATGGAGCTCAGACTTTAACCAGGTAGTCTGCTTCCTATGGAACAACATCAACAAGATCATTAGGTTTTGAAGGGCAATAAGGGACCAAATTCTTGATTAAGACGTTAAGATGTTACGAAGTTATCCTGCTAGGATCTACAATAATTAAACCATCTTTCAGGAATTTTTAAAACTCAGTTAGCTAAACCTCAGAAGTTGTGAAAAATGGGCAGAGTATTTCTGTTATGATATTTCTTCTCAATGCCGTATGTCAGCAAAAGATCCAAAGTATGAAGATGAGAATGTGTGGGACTATTCACATTTTGAACAAAGCCAATAGTGTCTAAGATAGCATTAAAGGCTGCTCTTAAGCTATCGCCTTCAATGTCAGCATGGATGTTAAAATCTCCCACTATGATGACCCTGTCAGTATTTAATACCAAATCAGAAAGGAACTCTGAAAACTCATCTAAAAATTCAGAGTAAGGACCTGGTGGACGATACAAAGTTACAAAAAGAAGAGGTTTTCTTGCCTTGAAATTTGGATGAGGGAAATTAAGGGTTAAATGTTCAAAAGAGTTGTAGGTATTAACTGTCTTGGTAGTAATCAGTAAGTCAGACTGGAA
The DNA here is from genome assembly GCF_016077235.1 of Cyprinodon tularosa. Classification (NCBI taxonomy): domain Eukaryota; kingdom Metazoa; phylum Chordata; class Actinopteri; order Cyprinodontiformes; family Cyprinodontidae; genus Cyprinodon; species Cyprinodon tularosa. The sequence continues at coordinate 72,824 of NW_024038049.1, forward strand.
GATTGTTGCTACTCCTCCTCCTCGCCCAGAACTTCTGGGGATGTGAACATTTAAATAGCTTGAAGGAGTTGCCTCATTTATGCTCACATAATCCTCTTGCTGCAGCCAGGTTTCTGTAAGGCAACACAAGTCAATGTGATTATCACAAATCAAGTCATTAACTAGCAGACTTTTAGAGGAAAGAGATCTTATGTTTGTTTTAACTTTTTTTATTTTAATAAATGTCATCATCCTGCTGCTTTTAGAGGAAGCTTTAGTTGAATAATGTTCCCAATATCCTTCCAAATGTGACAACGGAGGGCTCTTTCTGGGCTAAAACCAACTATGCTTTCAGACTCTACCGATGTGGCCTAGGGGGCAAATTATCAGTCCAGTTCATACCGCCAGTACTACTGATACTATGACCTGATACTACCGCTAATACTGGGGGTACTAGCGCACTGTTATTAGATACCCTCCTAATGTTGCTGCAGAACAGATGTACTTCAATGAATTGTGCTGGAGGACCTTGGTTCCACAGCGAGCATTCAGGCTCCACATCTGTCTGCCAGAGGCCCCTGGTACAGCAGACGACCAGGAGCTGCTGGGTTTGGATGGATCTGGGTGGAGATGGAGGGCGGGTGTAGGATCTGTGTCGGGTGGGGTGGAGGGTGTAGGATCTGGGTGGGGTGGGTGAAGTGGGAGTAGAAAGGACAGTGAAGTATTCTGTCTTTAGAGCACTTGATTGGATCACATCTGTCCCATGCTCTGGTCTCCATAGCAACAGCCCCCCTTTAACCCGGGATCTTGCCGTTGCAGGTCTGGAGGAGACAGACAGAGGATCCACCAATGCATCCGCTCCAACGCCACGGAGTGCGACCTGTCCCGCTCCCTGACGGAGCTGAAGTCCTGCTACACGGCCGACGTCCTGTCAGAACCGCCGCTGGGAACCACATCGGACCTCACCGAGTTCCCTCACTCCACCTCGCCACGGTTCTGCCCCTACCAAGACAGTAGGTTCCACTACAACCGCTTCAATATGGAGAACATCTCCCCCTGACCCCCATCATCCTCCCCCTGACCCCATCATCCTCCCCCTGACCCCATCATCCTCCCCCTGACCCCCATCATCCTCCCCCTGACCCCCATCATCCTCCCCTGACCCTCATCATCCTCCCCCTGACCTCTATCATCCTCCCCCTGACCCTCATCATCCTCCCCCTGACCCCCATCCTCCCCCTGACCCCCATCCTTCCCCTGACCCTCTATCATCCTCCCCCTGACCCCCATCATCCTCCCCCTGACCCCCATCATCCTCCCCCTGACCCTCATCATCCTCCCCCTGACCTCTATCATCCTCCCCCTGACCCTCATCATCCTCCCCCTGACCCCCATCCTCCCCCTGACCCCCATCCTTCCCCTGACCTCTATCATCCTCCCCCTGACCCCCCATCATCCTCCCCCTGACCCCCATCATCCTCCCCCTGACCCTCATCGTCCTCCCCCTGACCCCCATCGTCCTCCCCCTGACCCCCATCGTCCTCCCCCTATCCCGAGGTTCTGATCGGGTCTCAGCTGGCCAGGTCCGATCCCGAGGTTCTAATCGGGTCTCAGCTGGCCAGGTCCGATCCCGAGGTTCTGATCGGGTCTCAGCTGGCCGGGTCCGATCCCGAGGTTCTGATCGGGTCTCAGCTGGCCGGGTCCGATCCCGAGGTTCTGATCGGGTCTCAGCTAGCCGGGTCCGATCCTGAGGTTCTGATCGGGTCTCAGCTCGCTTGGTTCTACCACGCCATGCCCAGCCCTGCGGTGGCGTCTCTTCCAGTTCTGACGCCTCAAAGGCTCAGTGGGAGGAGCCTTTTTATGTTCCTGTCAGAGTCTGCAGCACCTGACCCGTTACCCGTTACTCTGGACCCAATCAGAACCTCCCTGCCTGTTCCAGGCCCAATCAGAACCTCCCTTGCTGTTCCAGGCCCATTCAGAACCTCCCTTGCTGTTCCAGGCCCAATCAGAACCTCCCTTGCTGTTCCAGGCCCAATCAGAACCTCCCTTGCTGTTCCAAGCCCAATCAGAACCTCCCTGCCTGTTCCAGGCCCAATCAGAACCTCCTGCTCTCACCAGCAGAACATCAACGCTCCTCCTGTCTTGAGTACAGGAGAGTGATCATGGTCCTGACCCGGTTTCCCTACCCGGTCCTGATGAACAGATCCTGTAAAAGTACTCAGACCCTGCAGGTCTAGTGTGATCCAGACAGAACCTCAGATGGTGGAACCAGGAAGACTCTTCCTCTGGTTCAGAGCTCCTCTCTGCCATCACCCTAATGTTTAGAACCTGATTGGGCCGGTTCCTCGGTTCTGCAGAACCGCCAGCTGTTCCACAGAGGATCCACACCCACCATCCGTCTGCTCTGTCCCACAGCCGACATCGGGAGGCCCGACTTCAGCCTGAACGTCAGCCAGGACCAGCAGACCACCACGCTGTACGTGAGCGACCCCCCCACCGCGCTCTTCATCGGTGACCGCCAGTTGAACATCAGAGACGTCTTCGCTGACGACCTGCGATACAGAGTCAAGTACCGGAAGAAGAAGAGCAGCGGCATAGTGAGTAACCTCCCCCTCCTCCCCCTCAGTCAGACACCCCCCCCCCCCCCCCCCCCATCCAGCTGACGCCTCCTTTTCCTCCAGAAAACCTTGGACTCCGGCTTCAGCGTGATCCCCATGAGCAGTCTGGACCGCGGAGAGAGCTACTGCTTCACCGTCCAGGCGTACATCCCCAGCCGCCGCACCGCCAAGCAGTTTGGAGAGGAGAGCGCCACCAAGTGTTCTGGAGGGGAGGAGCGGTCCATCTTCAAAGGTCAGTTCTGAGCGCGGCGGATCCGGTCTGGACCCACGCTGCCTTCGGGCTCCATCAGGACGTCTGGGCCCTGCTACTGACCTGCTGCCTTCCTTGTTGCAGTCTTTTCTCCGGCTGTGATCGCTGGCGGTCTCCTGCTCATCCCGCTGACCCTCGGCCTGATCGTCACCGTCATCTGCTGGAAGCGGAAGAGAAAAGCGGCGAAGGCTGGGATGGAGCGGCGTCCTCTGAGGGACGCCTAGGCGTCCGTGGCGGAGCGGTGCTGGCTGAGGTTTCTGTGAAACGTTTGAACTCAGCTTCAGCAGCTTCAGGTTCTGTCTGACAGCGGTACGTCTGACCGGGTTCCACCCAACCTCAATCTGGACTGGCTGGTTTCCATGGCGATAGAGAAGCTGGGATCATTTTATTTTTTTACTAATGGAATATTTTCTACCTGCTGTTTAATTTATTGTGGGTTCTGGTGGGGTGATTTTATGGATGTTTGAATCAAACTAACTTTTTATGGATCCTGATGTTCTGCTTTGATCTGAATCAATAAAGATTTTCATCTTAAAGCCTGAAATGTCTGTCGGATCACAACACATTTAGAACCGGGCCGGCGCCGGCAGAACCTCCTCCACAGCCAGGCCAAACCTGGGCCGACAGCGCCCCCTCGTGGAGGCCCAGGAGGTCCGATCAGGACCGATGAGGAAATGAAGGACAACAGGCGGGTTCTAACGGTTGGATTTATTTCAGTGCAAAAAGAGATCAACAGCTGAGTTAAGGCCTCTTTACATTCCATCATCTGCTTATTGGTCAAGTTCATTAGTAGGAGGAGTTCTGGTCCTCAGAGGAGTCCCACCACCACCTGCTCCAGAAACGGCAGGGAGGCGGTTCAAATGCAGCAGACCGCCTGGACCCAGTCTGGGTCCAACCACCGTTCATGATGAGCAGGAGAGACGAATCAGGAGGGGATCAGGGAGACAGGGTCTACTGGACAGACCGGACCTGCAGGACAGACCGACCTGCTGGTCCAGTCCGTCCTGCTGGACCTGCAGGACAAACCGACCGGCAGGACAGACCGACCTGCTGGACCTGCAGGAGAGACCGGACCTGGAGGTCCAGTCCGTCCTGCTGGACCTGCAGGACAGACCAGACCTGCAGGACAGACCGTACCTGCAGGACAAACCGACCGGCAGGACAGACCGGACCTGCAGGACAGACCGACCTGCTGGACAGACCGGACCTGGAGGTCCAGTCCGTCCTGCTGGACCTGCAGGACAAACCGACCGGCAGGACAGACCGTACCTGGAGGTCCACTCCATCCTGCTGGACCTGCAGGACACATATTTGGTCATCTCTTGGGTCAAACTGGCACGCAAGGGGAAAACAGAACTAGATCACATAGATTAACCCAAACTAAATTAACATGTTAAATAGCAAAAAACATTTTACAAATAATTACAAATTATTTTCTAGTATCAGCTGCGATTTGCCTCAGAACTTAGTTAATAGACTGCTTCTAAGAGAACGATTCTAGGAGCCAAACTCTACGGTTTCCTCTGTGATGCGCTTGAACTCGTAGTTTCCTCTGCCGTCCATGTGGAGATAGAACTAGAGGAAAAAGAGAGGGTTACTACAGAACCACCGATGATCCATCTGGACCAGGAACCTTTGGAGAGAAGGAACTTACCTCATGGTGCTTCCACAGGGACTTTCTGTGGGACACCGTGAATAACGTGATGCCAACCTGTGGGCCAGATAGAAAACGTCATGTAGAGCAGGCCAAGGTCCACAGTCTATAGAGACCAAGGTCCACAGTCTATAGAGACCAATGTCCACTAGGACCAAGGTTCACAGTCTATAATAGAGACCAAAGTCCACAGTCTATAGAGACCAAGGTCCACAGTCTATAGAGACCAAGGTCCACAGTCTTTAGAGACCAAGGTCCACAGTCTATAGAGACCAATGTCCACTAGGACCAAGGTTCACAGTCTATAGAGACCAAGGTCCACAGTCTATAGAGACCAATGTCCACTAGGACCAAGGTTCACAGTCTATAATAGAGACCAAAGTCCACAGTCTATAGAGACCAAGGTCCACAGTCTATAGAGACCAAGGTCCACAGTCTTTAGAGACCAAGGTCCACAGTCTATAGAGACCAATGTCCACTAGGACCAAGGTTCACAGTCTATAGAGACCAAGGTCCACAGTCTATAGAGACCAATGTCCACTAGGACCAAGGTTCACAGTCTATAGAGACCAAGGTCCACAGTCTATAGAGACCAATGTCCACTAGGACCAAGGTTCACAGTCTATAATAGAGACCAAGGTCCACAGTCTATAGAAACCAGGGTCCACTGGGACCAAGGTCCACAGTCTATAGAAACCAGGGTCCACTGGGACCAAGGTCCACAGTCTATAGAGACCAGGGTCCACTAGGACCAAGGTCCACAGTCTATAGAGACCAAGGTCCACTAGGACCAAGGTCCACAGTCTATAGAGACCAAGGTCCACAGTCTATAATAGAGACCAAGGTTCACAGTCTATAATAGAGACCAAGTTCCAGTAGGACCAAGGTCCACAGTCTATAGAGACCAAGGTCCACAGTCTATAGAGACCAAGGTCAACGTCTATAGAGACCAAGGTCCACTAGGACCAAGGTCCACAGTCTATAATAGAGACCAAGGTCCACAGTCTATAGAGACCAGGGTCCACTGGGACCAAGGTCCACAGTCTATAGAGACCAGGGTCCACTAGGACCAAGGTCCACAGTCTATAGAGACCAAGGTCCACTAGGACCAAGGTCCACAGTCTATAGAGACCAAGGTCCACAGTCTATAATAGAGACCAAGGTTCACAGTCTATAATAGAGACCAAGTTCCAGTAGGACCAAGGTCCACAGTCTATAGAGACCAAGGTCCACAGTCTATAGAGACCAAGGTCAACGTCTATAGAGACCAAGGTCCACTAGGACCAAGGTCCACAGTCTATAATAGAGACCAAGGTCCACAGTCTATAGAGACCAAGGTCAACGTCTATAGAGACCAAGGTCCACTAGGACCAAGGTCCACAGTCTATAATAGAGACCAAGGTCCACAGTCTATAGAGACCAGGGTCCACTGGGACCAAGGTCCACAGTCTATAGAGACCAGGGTCCACTAGGACCAAGGTCCACAGTCTATAGAGACCAAGGTCCACTAGGACCAAGGTCCACAGTCTATAGAGACCAAGGTCCACAGTCTATAATAGAGACCAAGGTTCACAGTCTATAATAGAGACCAAGTTCCAGTAGGACCAAGGTCCACAGTCTATAGAGACCAAGGTCCACAGTCTATAGAGACCAAGGTCAACGTCTATAGAGACCAAGGTCCACTAGGACCAAGGTCCACAGTCTATAATAGAGACCAAAGTCCACAGTCTATAGAGACCAAGGTCCACTCGGACCAAGGTCCACAGTCTATAATAGAGACCAAGGTCCACAGTCTATAGAGACCAGGGTCCACTGGGACCAAGGTCCACAGTCTATAATAGAGACCAACGTCCACAGTCTATAGAGACCAGGGTCCACTAGGACCAAGGTCCACAGTCTAGAGACCAAGGTCCACTTGGACCAAGGTCCACAGTCTATAATAGAGACCAAGGTCCACAGTCTATAGAGACCAGGGTCCACTGGGGCCAATGTCCAGAGTCTATTATAGACACCAAGGTCCACAGTCTATTATAGAGACCAGGGTTCACTAGGACCAATGTACACAGTCTATTATAGAGACCAACGTCCACAGTCTATAGACACCAAGGTACACTAGGACCAAGGGTGACAGTCTATAGACACCAAGGTCCACAGTCTATTATAGAGACCAGGGTTCACTAGGACCAATGTCCACAGTCTATTATAGAGACCAACGTCCACAGTCTATAGACACCAAGGTCCACTAGGACCAAGGGTGACAGTCTATAGACACCAAGGTCCACAGTCTATTATAGAGACCAGGGTCCACTAGGACCAAGGTCCAGAGTCTATTATAGAGACCAAGGTCCACTAGGCCCAAGGGTGAATGTCTATAGACACCAATGTCCACTAGGACCAAGGGTGAGAGTCTATAGACACCAAGGTCCAGGGTCTATTATAGAGACCAAGTCCACTAGGCCCAAGGGTGAATGTCTATAGACACCACTTTTCAGGGTCTATTATAGAGACCAAGGTCCACTAGGACCAAGGGTGAGAGTCTATAGACACCAAGGTCCAGGGTCTATTATAGAGACCAAGGTCCACTAGGACCAAGGGTGAGTCTATAGACACCAAGGTCAAGGGTCTATTATAGAGACAAAGTCCACTAGGACCAAGGGTGAGAGTCTATAGACACCAAGGTCCAGGGTCTATTATAGAGACCAAGTCCACTAGGACCAAGGGTTAGAGTCTATAGACACCAAGGTCCAGGGTCTATTATAGAGACCAAGTCCACTAGGACCAAGGTTGAGAGTCTATGGATACCAAGGTCCAGGGTCTATTATAGAGCCCAAGGTCCACTAGGACCAAGGGTGAGAGTCTATAGACACCAAGGTCCAGGGTCTATTATAGAGACCAAGTCCACTAGGACCAAGGGTGAGAGTCTATAGACACCAAGGTCCACTAGGACCAAGGGTGACAGTCTATGGATACCAAGGTCCAGGGTCTATTATAGAGCCCAAGGTCCACTAGGACCAAGGGTGACAGTCTATGGATACCAAGGTCCAGGGTCTATTATAGAGCCCAAGGTCTACTAGGACCAAGGGTGAGAGTCTATAGACACCAAGGTCCAGGGTCTATTATAGAGACCAAGTCCACTAGGACCAAGGGTTAGAGTCTATAGACACCAAGGTCCAGGGTCTATTATAGAGACCAAGTCCACTAGGACCAAGGGTGAGAGTCTATAGACACCAAGGTCCAGGGTCTATTATAAAGACCAAGGTCCACTAGGACCAAGGGTTAGAGTCTATAGACACCAAGGTCCAGGGTCTATTATAAAGACCAAGGTCCACTAGGACCAAGGGTGAGTCTATAGACACCAAGGTCAAGGGTCTATTATAGAGACAAAGTCCACTAGGACCAAGGGTGAGAGTCTATGGATACCAAGGTCCAGGGTCTATTATAGAGCCCAAGGTCCACTAGGACCAAGGGTGAGAGTCTATAGACACCAAGGTCCAGGGTCTATTATAGAGACCAAGTCCACTAGGACCAAGGGTTAGAGTCTATAGACACCAAGGTCCAGGGTCTATTATAGAGACCAAGTCCACTAGGACCAAGGGTGAGAGTCTATAGACACCAAGGTCCAGGGTCTATTATAAAGACCAAGGTCCACTAGGACCAAGAGTGAGTCTATAGACACCAAGGTCAAGGGTCTATTATAGAGACAAAGTCCACTAGGACCAAGGGTGAGAGTCTATGGATACCAAGGTCCAGGGTCTATTATAGAGCCCAAGGTCCACTAGGACCAAGGGTGACAGTCTATAGACACCAATGTCCAGGGTCTATTATAGAGACCAAGGTCCACTAGGACCAAGGGTTAGAGTCTATAGACACCAAGGTCCAGGGTCTATTATAGGGCCCAAGGTCCACTAGGACCAAGGGTGACAGTCTATAGACACCAATATCCAGGGTCTATTATAGAGACCAAGGTCCACTAGGACCAAGGGTGAGAGTCTATAGACAGCAAGGTCCACAGTCTATAGACACCAAGGTCCACAGTTTATGGTGACCAAGGTCACTAGTCTATAGAGACCAGGGTCCACTATGCAGTGTGCTGCATTAACAAGTCACTGTTTCCATGGTATCTGGTGGAGCTCCACCCTGAGGTGGCAGTGGTCTTACCTTTCTGCAGTGGCTGTAGATGTAGTCCTCCACGTCCACACTCACTGCGCTGGTGCACTCGTCCAGAATGGCAAACTGGGGCTTATGGTAGAACAGCCTGGCCATCTTCAGCAGAGGAACATCCAGGGAAGAAGAAGACAGTGATCATGGCGGTCCTTCCTAGTTCTAAGACCAACCAGTGAAACGGTGAGTCCTTACAGCCATCCTCTGCTTCTCCCCTCCACTGAGGACGTCCATCCAGTCCTGGACCACGTCCCAGCTGCCCTCCCTGTCCAGAATGTGGCCCAGCTGGACATTGTCCAGATACTCCTTCAATACCTATATGGACAAAGACCAACAAGGCGTTCAGAACCGGCCCAGAGGAGGAGCGGGACAGAGGAGCGGGCCAGAGGAGGAGTGGCCCAGAGGAGGAGAGGGCCAGAGGAGGAGCTGGACAGAGGAGCGGGCCAGAGGAGGAGTGGCCCAGAGGAGGAGAGTGCAAGAGGAGGAGCTGGACAGAGGAGCGGGCCAGAGGAGGAGTGGCCCAGAGGAGGAGAGGGCCAGAGGAGGAGAGGGCCAAAGGAGGAGGGGCGGGCCAAATGAGGAGTGGGCCAGAGGAGGAGTGGCCCAGAGGAGGAGTGGGCCAGAGGAGGAGTGGCCCAGAGGAGGGGCCTGCTGTGTCGTACCTGGTCAGAGATGCCTTTCCTCCTCTGCTCTTCAACAGTGTCTGGATAGATGACCTGATCCCTCAGAGAGCCCAGAGTCATGTACGGCCTCTGGAAGAAAGACAAGCGTCACACATCAGGCGCCCCCTACAGGCAGCCGCAGGTCAGACTGACTGCAGCCCGGTTGGTTCTGGAACAACTCTGCCTGGATCTATAGATGTGGTCGTCCCTGGTTAGCTTAGCACTTAGCTCCAGGCTCAAGGTCGGTCAGAGCTTCCCCTGATCCTGATGAACCCAAGGTTCTGAATGGGACAGAACCACCTGCTTATGGACCAGAACCACCCGTTTATGGACCAGAACCACCTATATATGGACCAGAACCACCTATATATGGATCAGAACCACCTATATATGGACCAGAGCCAGCCGTTTATGGACCAGAACCACCTATATATGGACCGGAACCACGCGTTTATGGACCAGAACCACCTATATATGGACCAGAACCACCTATTTATGGACCGGAACCACCCGTTTATGGACCAGAACAACCTATATATGGACCAGGACCACCCGTTTATGGACCAGAGCCACCTATATATGGACCGGAACCACCCGTTTATGGACCAGAACAACCTATATATGGACCAGAACCACCCGTTTATGGACCAGAACCACCCGTTTATGGACCAGAACCACCCGTTTATGGACCAGGACCACCTATATATGGACCAAAACCACCTATATATGGACCAGAACCACCTATATATGGACCGGAACCACGCGTTTATGGACCAGAACCACCTATATATGGACCAGAACCACCTATATATGGACCAGAACCACCTATATATGGACCAGAACCACCTATATATGGACCAGAACCACCTATTTATGGACCGGAACCACCCGTTTATGGACCAGAACAACCTATATATGGACCAGAACCACCCGTTTATGGACCAGAACCACCCGTTTATGGACCAGAACCACCCGTTTATGGACCAGGACCACCTATTTATGGACCAAAACCACCTATATATGGACCAGAACCACCTATATATGGACCGGAACCACCCGTTTATGGACCAGAACCACCTATATATGGACCAGAACCACCTATATATGGACCAGAACCACCTATATATGGACCGGAACCACCTATATATGGACCGGAACCACCCGTTTATGGACCAGAACAACCTATATATGGACCAGAACCACCCGTTTATGGACCAGAACCACCCGTTTATGGACCAGAACCACCCGTTTATGGACCAGGACCACCTATATATGGACCAAAACCACCTATATATGGACCAGAACCACCTATATATGGACCGGAACCACCCGTTTATGGACCAGAACCACCTATATATGGACCAGAACCACCTATATATGGACCAGAACCACCTATTTATGGACCGGAACCACCCGTTTATGGACCAGAACAACCTATATATGGACCAGGACCACCTATATATGGACCAAAACCACGTATATATGGACCAGAACCACCTATATATGGACCGGAACCACCTATATATGGACCGGAACCACCCGTGTATGGACCAGAACCACCTATATATGGACCAGAACCACCTATATATGGACCAGAACCACCTATATATGGACCAGAACAACCTATATATGGACCAGAACCACCCGTTTATGGACCAGAACCACCCGTTTATGGACCAGAACCACCCGTTTATGGACCAGGACCACCTATATATGGACCAAAACCACCTATATATGGACCAGAACCACCTATATATGGACCGGAACCACGCGTTTATGGACCAGAACCACCTATATATGGACCAGAACCACCTATATATGGACCAGAACCACCTATATATGGACCAGAACCACCTATTTATGGACCGGAACCACCCGTTTATGGACCAGAACAACCTATATATGGACCAGAACCACCCGTTTATGGACCAGAACCACCCGTTTATGGACCAGAACCACCCGTTTATGGACCAGAACCACCCGTTTATGGACCAGGACCACCTATTTATGGACCAAAACCACCTATATATGGACCAGAACCACCTATATATGGACCGGAACCACCCGTTTATGGACCAGAACCACCTATATATGGACCAGAACCACCTATATATGGACCAGAACCACCTATATATGGACCAGAACCACCTATATATGGACCGGAACCACCTATATATGGACCGGAACCACCCGTTTATGGACCAGAACCACCTATATATGGACCAGAACCACCTATTTATGGACCGGAACCACCCGTTTATGGACCAGAACAACCTATATATGGACCAGAACCACCCGTTTATGGACCAGAACCACCCGTTTATGGACCAGAACCACCCGTTTATGGACCAGGACCACCTATTTATGGACCAAAACCACCTATATATGGACCAGAACCACCTATATATGGACCGGAACCACCCGTTTATGGACCAGGACCACCTATATATGGACCAAAACCACCTATATATGGACCAGAACCACCTATATATGGACCGGAACCACCCGTTTATGGACCAGAACCACCTATATATGGACCAGAACCACCTATATATGGACCAGAACCACCTATTTATGGACCGGAACCACCCGTTTATGGACCAGAACAACCTATATATGGACCAGGACCACCTATATATGGACCAAAACCACCTATATATGGACCAGAACCACCTATATATGGACCGGAACCACCTATATATGGACCGGAACCACCCGTGTATGGACCAGAACAACCTATATATGGACCAGAACCACCTATATATGGACCAGAACCACCTATATATGGACCGGAACCACCCGTTTATGGACCAGAACCACCTATATATGGACCAGAACCACCTATATATGGACCGGAACCCCCCGTTGATGGACCAGAACCACCCGTTTATGGACCAGGACCACCTATATATGGACCAAAACCACCTATATATGGACCAGAACCACCTATATATGGACCAGAACCACCTATATATGGACCAGAACCACCTATATATGGACCGGAACCACCCGTTTATGGACCAGAACCACCTATATATGGACCAGGACCACCTATATATGGACCAAAACCACCTATATATGGACCAGAACCACCTATATATGGACCGGAACCACCCGTTTATGGACCAGAACCACCTATATATGGACCAGAACCACCTATATATGGACCAGAACCACCTATTTATGGACCGGAACCACCCGTTTATGGACCAGAACAACCTATATATGGACCAGGACCACCTATATATGGACCAACCAAAACCACCTATATATAGACCAGAACCACCTATATATGGACCGGAACCACCTATATATGGACCGGAACCACCCGTGTATGGACCAGAACCACCTATATATGGACCAGAACCACCTATATATGGACCGGAACCACCCGTTTATGGACCAGAACCACCTATATATGGACCAGAACCACCTATATATGGACCGGAACCACCCGTTTATGGACCAGAACCACCTATATATGGACCAGAACCACCCGTTTATGGACCAGAACCACCTATATATGGACCAGAACCACCTATATATGGACCGGAACCACCCGTTTATGGACCAGAACAACCTATATATGGACCAGAACCACCCGTTTATGGACCAGAACCACCCGTTTATGGACCAGAACCACCCGTTTATGGACCAGGACCACCTATATATGGACCAAAACCACCTATATATGGACCAGAACCACCTATATATGGACCGGAACCACCCGTTTATGGACCAGAAGCACCTATATATGGACCAGAACCACCTATATATGTACCAGAACCACCTATATATGGACCGGAACCACCCGTTTATGGACCAGAACAACCTATATATGGACCAAAACCACCTATATATGGACCAGAACCACCTATATATGGACCGGAACCACCTATATATGGACAAGAACCACCCGTTTATGGACCAGAACCACCCGTTTATGGACCGGAACCACCCGTTTATGGACCGGAACCACCCGTTTATGGACCGGAACCACCGATATATGGACCGGAACCACCCGTTTATGGACTGGAACCACCTATATATGGACCAGAACCACCGATATATGGACCGGAACCACCTATACATGGACCAGAACCACCTATATATGGACCAGAACCACCTATATATGGACCGGAGACACTTTTTTATGGACCGGAACTAGCTATATATGGACCGGAACCACCTATATATGGACCGGAACCACCCGTTTATGGACCAGAACCACCCGTTTATGGACCAGAACCACCCGTTTATGGACCAGAACCACCCGTTTATGGACCGGAACCACCCATATATGGACAGGAACCACCCATATATGGACCGGAACCACCCGTTTATGGACCGGAACCACTCGTTTATGGACCGGAACCACCTATATATGGATCGGAACCACCTATATATGGACCAGACTGACAGAGTCCACCTCTCAGGGAACGTTTGGCTGCAATGTTCTACATTTCTCAGTTTAATAAAATATGGAGAAAATTTACTATCTACCTAGTGGAGCCGCGGGCCGTTAGGCTAACAGCTAACTATAACATTAACTATATATACATTCCTTTAGCTGAGAGGTACAGTGTGTTAGCACGGCAGAGAGTGAAAACTAAAGGGTTAGATGATAACAGAGACATTTAAATATATATTGTATAATATAGTGTTCTGACAGTGGATTCCTCTCTGGGTGTCTTTGACCTTCACCGGTGATCATCAGCCAGGAGGAGTTTTACCTGAGGAACGTAGAAGAGCTTTCCTCTCTCTGGTTTGGTCAGGCTCCCACCAAACAGCGGCCACAGCTGGGAACAGAAAAACAGGCAGAGCGGTCAGCGGCCTTTCTGACGTCCAGAGAGGCGGAGCCTGACGACCTCATCCAGACTAGAACCAGACTAGAACCAGGTCAGAACCAGGTCAGGACCAGGCCAGAACCAGACTAGAACCAGGTCAGGACCAGGCCAGAACCAGACTAGAACCAGGTCAGAACCAGGTCAGAACCAGGTCAGAACCAGGTCAGGACCAGGTCAGGACCAGGTCAGAACCAGGTCAGAACCAGGTCAGGACCAGGTCAGGACCAGGTCAGAACCAGGTCAGGACCAGGCCAGCCTACAGCAGAAGGAAGCAGGCTGCGTTACTGAATCCAAACACTCTCACCTCTCCAAGCACTCGGAACAAGGAGCTCTTTCCGCAGCCGTTGGGTCCACAAACCAGAACATTGGTTCCGGACCTCACCTTGAAAACACACAGAAGAGAGGAGACATCATTCCACAGACGTTCTACAGGCATGAATGGGATCAGCTCGGTCCATAAAGTCTGAGCTAGGCCACAGCCCCCCACAGGTAACACCCTCACCTCCAAGGAGAGGTCTCTGATCAGCAGGTCACCATTGGGCGTGGCCAGTGGAGTGTGGTCAAACCTGTAGGACCAAAGAAAAGCAAAGATGAGTCTAGCAGAGAGAGCTGCGCTGGTATCCAGAGAGAAGGGGGACGTACTTGATGATGTTGTCTCTGTTGATAACCTGTCCACTTCCAGGAACCAGCAGGCTTTTCTCTGGACTCTCTGCTTCTAGGTGGAACAATAAAACACCATTCAGCTTCATGCTCACAGCTGATGTCAGAGCTGTGGTTGTGAACGTACCCCTCTCATGCTGGGACACCATGGTGCGTTCATATTTGCCAGCATTCAGCTCCTTTAGGACGGTCATCAGCTCCGTGATGCGAGCGGTGAACCTATAGGGACACAGAAACAGGCAGGGTCAGAGCCGGACGCCGTGTCCGTGGCGGCTTCCTCCAGCAGACCGCCCTGCATTCAGATCACACCTGGAGCGCATCATCAGCTGTGTGAAGCTGACACTCCTCTGAGGTGAATAAGACAGCAGATGGACTGAGGGGACAGGGCTTCTTTAAAATGGGCATTACTAAAGATTCAATAAATAAGATCTGCTGTTTCAGAGATATTATTCTTTAGGTCACATTTTAATTACAGCCGATGACATCATCACCCCAGCAGACCTTAGCGCTGAGCTGGTTTCCTGATATCAACTTATTGCATCACAGTCATTCCTGAATAGAACAGTGACTTCATTTACTGGCTGGAATGATTGTTTAATGTTTAGTGACCCTCTGCTTTGGACCTGCCGTTACCCCTGGCAACCCCATGTCATTTCCTGTCAGCATTTCACAATAAAAGCCCAGGTGACCCTCAACATCAGGGCCTAATGCCAAACGGTTCTCTGTGAACAACCTTTGAATCTCCTTGTGATTCAGCAGGACTTCCCCGTAAATCTCACTGCAGGAGGAACCAGCTGAGGAGGAACCAGCTGAGGAGGAACCAGCTGAGGAGGAACCAGCTGAGGAGGAACCAGCTGAGGAGGAACCAGCTGAGGAGGAACCAGCTGAGGAGGAACCAGCTGAGGAGGAACCAGCTGAGGTTCGCTGCTCCTCTCTCTCCATGAGGTGCTGCTGTCTGCCCTCAGCTCTATCGAGGAGCAGCAGCAGGTGGGGGAGGAGCAGTGAGCACTCTCACCACGGGGAGTCACTACTTCCCCGCTGCTTTGCGTAGAGATATTATGCAGATCCGTCGTCGCCATGGACACCACGCTGGGTCTGAACCAACGTAACCAAAACAAGCCATCTTCCATTCAGACCCTGACCCGTCCTCTACTCTCAGTAACTGAGTGGTCAGATTAAAGCGCCACCTGCTGACCATCAGGGCTCAGCAGCTGAGGTCATGGGAGGACATAACCTGGACATGATGAGCTCACCCTGACAGGCGGGTCATCTCCCGCCCAGCCAGGACGATCCTCCCCAGGGCCTGAGACATCCTCAGCAGCATCCTGCCGCTCTGGTAGTAGTCCTGGAGGACACATTAGAGACGCCTGTTAGAGCTCAGAGCACATCACAGGAGGGGACACATCACAGGAGGGGACACATTAAAGGAGGGGACACATTAAAGGAGGGGACACATTAAAGGAGGGGACACATTAAAGGAGGGGACACATCACAGGACGGGACACATCACAGGACGGGACACATCACAGGAGGGGACACATCACAGGAGGGGACACATTAAAGGAGGGGACACATTAAAGGAGGGGACACATCACAGGACGGGACACATCACAGGACGGGACACATCACAGGAGGGGACACATCACAGGACGGGACACATCACAGGACGGGACACATCACAGGAGGGGACACATTAAAGGAGGGGACACATCACAGGACGGGACACATCACAGGACGGGACACATCACAGGAGGGGACACATCACAGGACGGGACACATCACAGGACGGGACACATCACAGGACGGGACACATCACAGGACGGGACACATCACAGGACGGGACACATCACAGGACGGGACACATCACAGGACGGGACACATCACAGGAGGGGACACATCACAGGACGGGACACATCACAGGACGGGACACATCACAGGAGGGGACACATCACAGGACGGGACACATCACAGGACGGGACACATCACAGGACGGGACACATCACAGGACGGGACACATCACAGGACGGGACACATTAAAGGAGGGGACACATTAAAGGAGGGGACACATTAAAGGCCTGGGGACACTTGAAAGGCCGTGAGGGTACCAGTGTGTGAGATGTTCTTACCTCCAGCAGGTCAGAGTGCGTGCTGTGCAGATGTCGGGGGTCGGACAGGTTAAGGAAGGGCCGGCTGACCACCAGGTAGCCCACCACTGTTGCTATGTCTGCAGATCAAAGCCCATTGGTCAAAGTCAGTATGGTAGGGAGGGCGCAGGACATGGTTCTACAATGGGACGTCAGATCAGATCTAGGTTTACGTCTCTACTCACACTTGGCGACGATGCCGTCCACGAAGCCCATGGAGAAGCGGAAAAAGATGAAGTTATGCAGATGATCCACCTGTGCAGAGAAAGACATGAGGAAGCAGAACATTTATCAATCATCTATTCCTCAGCCAGGTTTCTGTCAGGCAAATAAAATGCAACGCTGACCAACAGTACAACTTTTTATTGTAATAAAACTATCTGTAGAGGTTGGTCTATAATTATCTAAATGGTCATTGAGTCAGATATGGCCGGTAATTTTTGATTAATTAAAACTATCTGCCCCTGTGCAAATGGCTGCCATTAACCACATTCATGCTACCTCAGTGTGATTAGCAGTCCCGGTAGACCGGTTCCTTTGGAGGACGCAGTCCAGGTAGACCGGTTCCTTTGGAGGACGCAGTCCCGGTAGACCGGTTCCTTTGAAGGACGCAGTCCAGGTAGACCGGTTCCTTTGGAGGATGCATTCCAGGTAGACCGGTTCCTTTGGAGGATGCAGTCCAGGTAGACCGCTTCCTTTGAAGGACGCAGTCCAGGTAGACCGGTTCCTTTGAAGGACGCAGTCCAGGTAGACCGGTTCCTTTGGAGGACGCAGTCCAGGTAGACCGGTTCCTTTGGAGGACGCATTCCAGGTAGACCGGTTCCTTTGGAGGACGCAGTCCCGGTAGACCGGTGCCTTTGAAGGACGAAGTCCCGGTAGACCGTTGCCTTTGAAGGACGCATTCCCGGTAGACCGTTGCCTTTGAAGGAGGCATTCCAGGTAGACCGGTTCCTTTGAAGGAGGCATTCCAGGTAGACCGTTGCCTTTGAAGGACGCAGTCCCGGTAGACCGCTTCCTTTGGAGGACGCAGTCCCGGTAGACCGCTTCCTTTGGAGGACGCAGTCCCGGTAGACCGTTTCCTTTGGAGGACGCAGTCCCGGTAGACCGCTTCCTTTGGAGGACGCAGTCCCGGTAGACCGCTTCCTTTGAAGGACGCATTCCAGGTAGACCGGTTCCTTTGGAGGACGCAGTCCAGGTAGACCGTTGCCTTTGAAGGACGCAGTCCAGGTAGACCGGTTCCTTTGGAGGACGCAGTCCAGGTAGACTGTTTTCTTTGAAGGATGCATTCCAGGTAGACCGGTTCCTCTGAAGGACGCAGTCTAGGTAGACCGGTTCCTCTGAAGGACGCAGTCTAGGTAGACCGGTTTCTCTGAAGGACGCAGTCTAGGTAGACCGGTTCCTTTGAAGGATGCAGTCCCGGTAGACTGTTGCCTTCGAAGGACGCATTCCAGGTAGACAGCTTCCTTTGAAGGACGCAGTCGCGGTAGACCGGTTCCTTTGGAGGACGCAGTCCCGGTAGACCGGTTCCTTTGGAGGACGCAGTCCAGGTAGACCGTTGCCTTTGAAGGACGCAGTCCCAGTAGACCGTTGCCTTTGAAGGATGCATTCCAGGTAGACTGGTTCCTTTGGAGGACGCAGTCCCGGTAGACCGCTTCCTTTGAAAGATGCATTCCAGGTAGACCGCTTCCTTTGAAGGACGCCTTCCAGGTAGACCGCTTCCTTCTAAGGACGCCTTCCAGGTAGACCGCTTCCTTCTAAGGACGCAGTCCAAGTAGACCGCTTCCTTCTAAGGACGCAGTCCAAGTAGACCGCTTCCTTCTAAGGACGCAGTCTAGGTAGACCGGTTCCTCTGAAGGAAGCAGTCCAGGTAGACCGGTTCCTTTGGAGGACGCAGTCCCGGTAGACCGGTTCCTTTGAAGGACGCAGTCTAGGTAGACCGGTTCCTCTGAAGGACGCAGTCTAGGTAGACCGGTTCCTCTGAAGGACGCAGTCTAGGTAGACTGGTTCCTTTGAAAGATGCAGTCCAGGAAGACTGGTTCCTTTGAAGGACGCAGCCCAGGTAGACCGGTTCCTCTGAAGGACGCAGTCCCGGTAGACCGCTTCCTCTGGAGGACGCAGTCCCGGTAGACCGCTTCCTTTGGAGGACGCAGTCCCGGTAGACCGCTTCCTTTGGAGGACGCAGTCCCGGTAGACCGCTTCCTTTGAAGGACGCATTCCAGGTAGACCGGTTCCTTTGGAGGACGCAGTCCAGGTAGACCGCTTCCTTTGAAGGAAGCAGTCCCGGTGGACCGGTTCCTTTGGAGGACGCAGTCCCGGTAGACTGTTTTCTTTGAAGGATGCATTCCAGGTAGACCGGTTCCTCTGAAGGACGCAGTCTAGGTAGACCGGTTCCTCTGAAGGACGCAGTCTAGGTAGACTGGTTCCTTTGAAAGATGCAGTCCAGGAAGACTGGTTCCTTTGGAGGACGCAGTCCCGGTAGACCGGTTCCTTTGGAGGACGCAGTCCCGGTACACCGGTTCCTTTGAAGGACGCAGCCCAGGTAGACCGGTTCCTCTGAAGGACGCAGTCCCGGTAGACCGCTTCCTTTGGAGGACGCAGTCCCGGTAGACCGCTTCCTTTGGAGGACGCAGTCCCGGTAGACCGCTTCCTTTGGAGGACGCATTCCAGGTAGACCGCTTCCTTTGAAGGACGCATTCCAGGTAGACCGGTTCCTTTGGAGGACGCAGTCCAGGTAGACCGTTGCCTTTGAAGGACGCAGTCCAGGTAGACTGGTTCCTTTGGAGGACGCAGTCCCGGTAGACTGTTTTCTTTGAAGGATGCATTCCAGGTAGACCGGTTCCTCTGAAGGACGCAGTCTAGGTAGACCGGTTCCTCTGAAGGACGCAGTCTAGGTAGACCGGTTCCTTTGAAGGATGCAGTCCCGGTAGACTGTTGCCTTCGAAGGACGCCTTCCAGGTAGACAGCTTCCTTTGAAGGACGCAGTCGCGGTAGACCGGTTCCTTTGGAGGACGCAGTCGCGGTAGACCGGTTCCTTTGAAGGACGCATTCCAGGTAGACCGGTTCCTTTGGAGGACGCAGTCCAGGTAGACCGTTGCCTTTGAAGGACGCAGTCCAGGTAGACTGGTTCCTTTGGAGGACGCAGTCCCGGTAGACCGGTTCCTTTGGAGGACGCAGTCCCGGTAGACCGGTTCCTTTGGAGGACGCAGTCCAGGTAGACCGTTGCCTTTGAAGGACGCAGTCCCGGTAGACCGTTGCCTTTGAAGGATGCATTCCAGGTAGACTGGTTCCTTTGGAGGACGCAGTCCCGGTAGACCGCTTCCTTTGAAAGATGCCTTCCAGGTAGACCGCTTCCTTTGAAGGAAGCCTTCCAGGTAGACCGCTTCCTTTGAAGGACGCCTTCCAGGTAGACCGCTTCCTTCTAAGGACGCAGTCCAGGTAGACCGCTTCCTTCTAAGGACGCAGTCCAGGTAGACCGCTTCCTTCTAAGGACGCAGTCCAGGTAGACCGGTTCCTTTGGAGGACGCAGTCCCGGTAGACCGGTTCCTTTGAAGGACGCAGTCTAGGTAGACCGGTTCCTCTGAAGGACGCAGTCTAGGTAGACCGGTTCCTCTGAAGGACGCAGTCTAGGTAGACTGGTTCCTTTGAAGGATGCAGTCCAGGAAGACTGGTTCCTTTGGAGGACGCAGTCCCGGTAGACTGTTGCCTTCGAAGGACGCATTCCAGGTAGACCGGTTCCCTTGAAGGACGCAGCCCAGGTAGACCGGTTCCTCTGAAGGATGCAGTCCCGGTAGACCGGTTCCTTTGGAGGACGCAGTCCAGGTAGACTAGTTCCTTTCAAAGACGCAGGGACTTGAGTGGGACATAGTGACTGTCTGGATGGGGTGATTTGTGGATAACAGTAACCACCTTCCCCTTCAAACTAAAAATCTGGATTAAAATGTTCTGGAGAAAGTCAGAACAGGGACAGATTCAACCCCAAATCAAGACTGTTTTCAGTATTACTTCTGTAAATGTTTATTTTGATGTCTGTCTTGTATTTTAATTTTCCTATTCGATATGTGCTGCTGGTTGGACTTGTAGTAGTAGTTGTACTCACCAGTTTTTTGAATGTGGCATGAATGGTCTGCTTTTCCCTCAGGTTTCCGTTGTAGAAGGCAATCTCCTCGCTAACAGGGACAGATAAAAATGTCAATCAACAGACCTCCAAACAGTCAGAATATCGGTTAGCAGCATAGGGAGGATTCAGACCCACAGGAGGAAGGCGGGCCATCGCCACTGAGACGCTCACCTGTTGGTGATGAGACGGGAGTTCACATAGCGGTATTCTCCCTCATAGCGCTGCTCCGTCACAGTCATCTTTCCAATGGGCCTCCGGAGGCGGGTCAGGAACAGACCCGAGATTAGCAGGTAGGACATCATGATGGCTGGGCCCTTCAATTCCAACCAGAAATACTTTATCAATCAAATAACAAGCAGGACTGCTCTATGTACAGCAGGAAACGGTTCAGAGAAGAAAACAGTTCCCACTGCTGTAGATCAGCAGTAACCGTGCATTCCCACTGAGCCTCCAGCCCCTGACCTGGAAACCATACAGTCAGACTACAGTCAGTCTTCAGTCAATCTACAGTCCGTCTAATTATAATCATAATAATAATACTTTGGACTTCTAATGCGCTTTATATTTAAACAAATCCCAAAATGCTACATAGAATAACAGGTAAGTGCTAAATAAAAATACATGTAGAGCATGAGAAATAAAAAGTAAAAGATAAAATCACGAGACAGTGAAAAAAAAGGGGAGGAGTTCAATTAAAGCTCTCCTAAAAAGGTGGGTTTTAAGGCCACGTTTACAAACATCCGCAGACTGTGGGGACCTCAGGTGGCCAGGAAGAGCGCTCCACAGCCTGGGAGAGGCTGAAAAGAAAAGCCTGATATCCCATCGTACGAAGCTTCCTGCTTGGTGGTTTCAGCAGATATGTTGCAGTTGATCGGAGGTTACATGTTGAGGTCTGTGGTGTGAGAAGGTCATTAAGGTATGGTGGGGCATCACCATGGATGCACTGGTGGGTAAGGAGGGAAACCTTGTACTAGGGCTGGGCGATATAGAAAAAAAGCTTATCGATAAAAAAAATGCATATTGATCGATATCGATAATTATTGAAAAGATCTGAAACCATATTTTATGTGCAGCTCTGCCTGGACTTTTTATAATATTGCTAAATGATTTAATTTTAATAAAAAACACAAACACAGACTTCGACTTAAATCTTTATTTAACCAACTTTTATAACCATAACAGAATTGTTTTAAAGAAAAATAACTTAAGAGACCTGAGTTATGTTATTAAATACTGACAAAGAATAAACTAAAGTGACCAAAATAAATATAACAAATAAATAACTTCCCCCCACCGCCGCCGCCCCCGTTTCCTGCTTTAACCTGAGTTATTACTTTGAAGTTTCTGGCCCCTCAGCATTTTTCTCTCAATTGTTAGAACTACGTGGGAAACTGCCCAGAACCTAAAATATATATATATTTCCCGAAGATTCCTCGGAGGAGAGCCGCGTCGGGGCCTACACAGCTCGTACTCCTGCGGCTGTGAGCGGCTGAGATGATAAAAAAAAGTTGGTTTCGTTATCAGACTGGTTTTCACTGGTTCCCGACACATTTTCCAGATGACTGTGGTTTGTTTTTGGTCCGACTTGCCATGAACGAAATACTGCCAGACTGGCGAACTACAAGAACCTTTCTTTGGAACAGTTTCCTCCGCCTCTCCTTGCTGCATCTTCATGTGCTCTGTGTTGTGGTTTGAGAGGGCGGCGCTTGGTGACGGCGTGCCTGGGTCCGCGATTGTGATTGGTTGGGAGGAAGCAGTGACTAGCATAAACCTACATGCTAGGCTACAATGAGAAGGAAGGAAAACTGCGTTTCTTTTTTATCGAACTTTTATCGACCCTCTTTTTTTCTATTGCGCCACACGTCTATCGATCGATATATATTGTTATTGAATTATCGCCCAGCCCTACCTTGTACTCAATACTGAGTGCGACAGGAAGCCAGTGAAGTGATTTGAGGAAGGGGGTGATATGGTCATGTTTGCGCACCCTCATCAGGATCCGAGCAGCGCTGTTTTGTATGTATTGCAGCCTCTAAAAGGCTTTTCTCAAGGATCCCGATGAGGAGCGCATTGCAGTAGTCCAGCCTAGAGGAGACAAAAGCGTGGACAAGCTTTTCTGCATCTGCAGGAGTGAGTGTGGGGCAAAGTCTGGCGATGTTTCTGAGGTGGAAGAAGGTGGTCTTCCAGAGGTGTTTGATGTGAATGCAGGTCCATTTTAACACCCAGGTTGGTGGCAGATGTTGAAAGGGGAAGAGTTTATCCAGAGAAGGTGATCCTGGTGATGTCAGATGACCAAACATGGAAGGTAGTGCCAACTAAAATGGCTTCAGTCTTGGAGCTGTTTAGCTGAAGGAAGTTGTGCTTCATCCACACCTTTACCTCCTCCAGGCAGGTGGTCAAAGTTAATGATGGCAGAGGAGCAGAGGATATTGGGTTTGTCTAAAGTCAATCTACAGTCAGACTACAGTCAATCTACAGTCAGACTACAGTCAATCTACAGTCAGACTACAGTCAATCTACAGTCTGTCTAAACTCAATCTACAGACATACTACAGTCAATCTACAGTCCGTCTAAAGTCAATCTACAGTCAGACTACAGTCAATCTACAGTCAGACTACAGTCAATCTACAGTCCGTCTAAAGTCAATCTACAGTCAGACTACAGTCAATCTACAGTCAGACTACAGTCAATCTACAGTCCGTCTAAAGTCAATCTACAGTCAGACTACAGTCAATCTACAGTCAGACTACAGTCAATCTACAGTCCGTCTAAAGTCAATCTACAGTCAGACTACAGTCAATCTACAGTCAGACTACAGTCAATCTACAGTCCGTCTAAAGTCAATCTACAGTCAGACTACAGTCAATCTACAGTCAGACTACAGTCAATCTACAGTCCGTCTAAAGTCAATCTACAGTCAGACTACAGTCAATCTACAGTCAGACTACAGTCAATCTACAGTCCGTCTAAAGTCAATCTACAGTCAGACTACAGTCAATCTACAGACATACTACAGTCAATCTACAGACAGACTACAGTCAATCTACAGTCCGTCTAAAGTCCATCTACAGGAAGTGACTGCATACTAAGGAGGTAAAAGAGCCATTTAATTCAGGTGTGTGGAGCAAAGATGGATCTAAAAGTTGCAGGATACCGGCCCCCAGGAACTGGAATTGCCCACCCCTGGTCTAAAGTCAATCTAGTCAGACTACTGTCAATCTATAGTTAGTCTAAAGTCATTCTACAGTCAGACTATCTAGACTGTAGTCAGACTACAGACCGTCCAGTCAGACTACAGTCAATCTAAAGTCATTCTATAGTCAGTGGAATCAGACTACAGCCAATTTACAGTCAGTCTAAAGTCATTCTACAGTCAGACTAGTCAGACTGCAGTCAGATTACAGACCATCTAGTCAGACTACAGTCAATCTAAAGTCATTCTACAGACAGACTAGTCAGACTGCAGTCAGACTACATACAGTCTAGCCAGACTATAGTCAGACCACAGTCAGTCTAGTAAAATCAGTCAGACTACATACCGTCTAGTCAGACTACAGTCAGGCTAGTGAAATCAGTCAGATTACAGTCAATCTACAGTAAGTCTAAAGTCATTCTACAGTCAGTGTAGTCAGACTACTGTCTATAGTCAATCTACAGTCATTAACAATTTCCTCTTTTAAAAGATGAAATTGTCCAGTGAGCTGTTTCCAAACGAAATGTCTTTTTGTTTTACACTTGTGTAAACAAAATGACAAATAAAATCTGTCTAAAGTCTCTAAAAAAAGTCAGTCTCACCAGACTACAGTCAGACTACTGTCAATTTACAGTCTGTCTAAAGTAAATCTACAGTCAATCTAAAGCCAGACTACAGTCACACTACAGTTGATCTTCAGTCTTAAGTCAATCTACAGTCAGTCTCAAGTCACTCTACAGTCAGACTAGTTAGACTGTAGTCAGACTACAGACTGTCTAGTCAGACTACAGTCAGACTACAGTCCGTCTAAAGTCAATCTAGTCAGACTACAGTCAATTTACAGTCCGTCTAAAGTCAATCTACAGTCAGACTACAGTCCGTCTAAAGTCAATCTACAGTCAGTCTACAGTCAATCTACAGTCAGTCTACAGTCAATCTACAGTCAGACTACAGTCAGACTACAGTCCGTCTAAAGTCAATCTACAGTCAGTCTACAGTCAATCTACAGTCAGTCTACAGTCAATCTACAGTCAGACTTCAGTCAATCTACAGTCAGTCTACAGTCAGACTACAGTCCGTCTAAAGTCAATCTACAGTCAGTCTACAGTCAATCTACAGTCAGTCTACAGTCAATCTACAGTCAGACTTCAGTCAATCTACAGTCCGTCTAAAGTCACTCTACAGTCCGTCTAAAGTCAATCTAGTCAGACTACAGTCAATCTAGTCCGTCTAAAGTCAATCTACAGTCCGTCTAAAGTCAATCTAGTCAGACTACAGTCAATCTAGTCCGTCTAAAGTCAATCTACAGTCCGTCTAAAACAGGGCTGGGCAATTCCAGTTCCTGAGGGCCGCTACCCTGCAACTTTTAGATGTGTCTTTGGTTCAGCACACCTGAATCAAATAATTAGATGACTGAGAGAACTCTGGAGGAAGTGACTGCATACTAAGGAGGTAACCGAGCCTTTTAATTCAGGTGTGTGGAGCAAAGATGGATCTAAAAGTTGCAGGATACCGGCCCCCAGGAACTGGAATTGCCCACCCCTGGTCTAAAGTCAATCTAGTCAGACTACTGTCAATCTATAGTTAGTCTAAAGTCATTCTACAGTCAGACTATCTAGACTGTAGTCAGACTACAGACCGTCCAGTCAGACTACAGTCAATCTAAAGTAATTCTATAGTCAGTGGAATCAGACTACAGCCAATTTACAGTCAGTCTAAAGTCTTTCTACAGTCAGACTAGTCAGACTGCAGTCAGATTACAGACCGTCTAGTCAGACTACAGTCAGACTACATACAGTCTAGCCAGACTATAGTCAGACCACAGTCAGTCTAGTAAAATCACTCAGACTACATACCGTCTAGTCAGACTACAGTCAGGCTAGTGAAATCAGTCAGATTACAGTCAATCTACAGTAAGTCTAAAGTCATTCTACAGTCAGTGTAGTCAGACTACTGTCTATAGTCAATCTACAGTCATTAACAATTTCCTCTTTTAAAAGATGAAATTGTCCAGTGAGCTGTTTCCAAACGAAATTTCTTTTTGTTTTACACTTGTGTAAACAAAATGACAAATAAAATCTGTCTAAAGTCTCTGAAAAAAAATCAGTCTCACCAGACTACAGTCAGACTACTGTCAATTTACAGTTTGTCTAAAGTAAATCTACAGTCAATCTAAAGCCAGACTACAGTCACACTACAGTTGATCTTCAGTCTTAAGTCAATCTACAGTCAGTCTCAAGTCACTCTACAGTCAGACTAGTTAGACTGTAGTCAAGACTACAGACCGTCTAGTCAGACTACAGTCAGACTACAGTCAGACTACAGTCCGTCTAAAGTCAATCTAGTCAGACTACAGTCAATCTACAGTCTGTCTAAAGTCAATCTACAGTCAGACTACAGTCTGTCAAAAGTCAATCTAGAGTCAGTCTACAGTCAATCTACAGTCAGACTACAGTCAATCTACAGTCCATCTAAAGTCAATCTACAGTCAGACTACAGTCCGTCTAAAGTCAATCTACAGTCAGTCTACAGTCAATCTACAGTCAGACTACAGTCAATATACAGTCAGACTACAGTCAATCTACAGTCCGTCTAAAGTCAATCTACAGTCAGACTTCAGTCAATCTACAGTCAGACTTCAGTCAATCTACAGTCCGTCTAAAGTCACTCTACAGTCCGTCTAAAGTCAATCTAGTCAGACTACAGTCAATCTAGTCCGTCTAAAGTCAATCTACAGTCCGTCTAAAGTCAATCTAGTCAGACTACAGTCAATCTACAGTCCGTCTAAAGTCAATCTACAGTCAGACTTCAGTCAATCTACAGTCCGTCTAAAGTCACTCTACAGTCCGTCTAAAGTCAATCAAGTCAGACTACAGTCAATCTAGTCCGTCTAAAGTCAATCTAGTCAGACTAACAGTCAATCTAGTCCGTCTAAAGTCAATCTACAGTCCGTCTAAAGTCAATCTAGTCAGACTACAGTCAATCTACAGTCCGTCTTAAGTCAATCTACAGTCCGTCTAAAACAGGGGTGGGCAATTCCAGTTCCCGAGGGCCGTTACCCTGCAACTTTTAGATGTGTCTTTGGTTCAGCACACCTGAATCAAATAATTAGATGACTGAGAGAACTCTGGAGGAAGTGACTGCATACTAAGGAGGTAACCGAGCCATTTAATTCAGGTGTGTGGAGCAAAGATGGATCTAAAAGTTGCAGGATACCGGCCCCCAGGAACTGGAATTGCCCATCCCTGGTCTAAAGTCAATCCAGTCAGACTACAGTCAATCTAAAGTCATTCTATAGTCAGTGGAATCAGACTACAGCCAATTTACAGTCAGTCTAAAGTCATTCTACAGTCAGACTAGTCAGAGTGCCGTCAGATTACAGACCGTCTAGTCAGACTACAGTCAATCTAAAGTCATTCTACAGACCGACTAGTCAGACTACAGTCAGACTACAGTCCGTCTAAAGTCAATCTAGTCAGACTACAGTCAATCTACAGTCTGTCTAAAGTCAATCTACAGTCAGACTACAGTCCGTCTAAAGTCAATCTACAGTCAGTCTACAGTCAATCTACAGTCAGACTACAGTCAATCTACAGTCAGACTACAGTCAATCTACAGTCAGTCTACAGTCAATCTACAGTCAGACTACAGTCAATCTACAGTCCGTCTAAAGTCAATCTAAAGTCCGTCTAAAGTCAATCTAGTCAGACTACAGTCAATCTACAGTCCGTCTAAAGTCAATCTACAGTCCGTCTAAAGTCAATCTACAGTCAGTCTAAAACAGGGGTGGGCAATTCTAGTTCCTGAGGGCCGCTACCCTGCAACTTTTAGATGTGTCTTTGGTTCAGCACACCTGAATCAAATAATTAGATGACTGAGAGAACTCTGGAGGAAGTGACTGCATACTAAGGAGGTAACCGAGCCATTTAATTCAGGTGTGTGGAGCAAAGATGGATCTAAAAGTTGCAGGATACCGGCCCCCAGGAACTGGAATTGCCCACCCCTGGTCTAAAGTCAATCTAGTCAGACTACTGTCAATCTATAGTTAGTCTAAAGTCATTCTACAGTCAGACTATCTAGACTGTAGTCAGACTACAGACCATCCAGCAAACTACAGTCAATCTAAAGTCATTCTATAGTCAGTGGAATCAGACTACAGCCAATTTACAGTCAGTCTAAAGTCATTCTAAAGACAGACTAGTCAGACTGCAGTCAGATTACAGACTGTCTAGTCAGACTACAGTCAATCTAAAGTCATTCTAAAGACAGACTAGTCAGACTGCAGTCACACTACATACAGTCTAGCCAGACTATAGTCAGACCACAGTCAGTCTAGTAAAATCACTCAGACTACATACCGTCTAGTCAGACTACAGTCAGGCTAGTGAAATCAGTCAGATTACAGTCAATCTACAGTAAGTCTAAAGTCATTCTACAGTCAGTGTAGTCAGACTACTGTCTATAGTCAATCTACAGTCATTAACAATTTCAAAAAATTGTTATTGTCAATGCAATCAACTGGTTTTCCTTAGATAGAAAACTTTGTATCAATTTGATCTGGTTGAACTGTAAAGTGCCTTGAGATGACATGTGTTGTGAATTTGGCGCTATATAAATAAACTGAATTGAATTGAATTGAATTGAATTGAACAATTTCCTCTTTTAAAAGATGAAATTGTCCAGTGAGCTGTTTCCAAACGAAATTTCTTTTTGTTTTACACTTGTGTAAACAAAATGACAAATAAAATCTGTCTAAAGTCTCTGAAAAAAAGTCAGTCTCACCACACTACAGTCAGACTACTGTCAATTTACAGTCTGTCTAAAGTAAATCTACAGTCAATCTAAAGCCAGACTACAGTCACACTACAGTTGATCTTCAGTCTTAAGTCAATCTACAGTCAGTCTCAAGTCACTCTACAGTCAGACTAGTTAGACTGTAGTCAAGACTACAGACCGTCTAGTCAGACTACAGTCAGACTACAGTCCGTCTAAAGTCAATCTAGTCAGACTACAGTCAATCTACAGTCTGTCTAAAGTCAATCTACAGTCAGACTACAGTCCGTCTAAAGTCAATCTACAGTCAGTCTACAGTCAATCTACAGTCAGACTACAGTCAATCTACAGTCAGACTACAGTCAATCTACAGTCAGTCTACAGTCAATCTACAGTCAGACTACAGTCAATCTACAGTCAGTCTACAGTCAATCTACAGTCAGACTACAGTCAATCTACAGTCCGTCTAAAGTCACTCTACAGTCCGTCTAAAGTCAATCTACAGTCAGACTTCAGTCAATCTACAGTCCGTCTAAAGTCACTCTACAGTCTGTCTAAAGTCAATCTACAGTCCGTCTAAAGTCAATCTACAGTCAGACTACAGTCAATCTAGTCCGTCTAAAGTCAATCTACAGTCCGTCTAAAACAGGGCTGGGCAATTCCAGTTCCTGAGGGCCGCTACCCTGCAACTTTTAGATGTGTCTTTGGTTCAGCACACCTGAATCAAATAATTAGATGACTGAGAGAACTCTGGAGGAAGTGACTGCATACTAAGGAGGTAACCGAGCCATTTAATTCAGGTGTGTGGAGCAAAGATGTATCTAAAAGTTGCAGGATACCGGCCCCCAGGAACTGGAATTGCCCACCCCTGGTCTAAAGTCAATCTAGTCAGACTACTGTCAATCTATAGTTAGTCTAAAGTCATTCTACAGTCAGACTATCTAGACTGTAGTCAGACTACAGACCGTCCAGTCAGACTACAGTCAATCTAAAGTCATTCTATAGTCAGTGGAATCAGACTACAGCCAATTTACAGTCAGTCTAAAGTCATTCTAAAGACAGACTAGTCAGACTGCAGTCAGATTACAGACTGTCTAGTCAGACTACAGTCAATCTAAAGTCATTCTACAGACAGACTAGTCAGACTGCAGTCAGACTACATACAGTCTAGCCAGACTATAGTCAGACCACAGTCAGTCTAGTAAAATCAGTCAGACTACATACCGTCTAGTCAGACTACAGTCAGGCTAGTGAAATCAGTCAGATTACAGTCAATCTACAGTAAGTCTAAAGTCATTCTACAGTCAGTGTAGTCAGACTACTGTCTATAGTCAATCTACAGTCATTAACAATTTCCTCTTTTAAAAGATGAAATTGTCCAGTGAGCTGTTTCCAAACGAAATTTATTTTTGTTTTACACTTGTGTAAACAAAATGACAAATAAAATCTGTCTAAAGTCTCTAAAAAAAGTCAGTCTCACCAGACTACAGTCAGACTACTGTCAATTTACAGTCTGTCTAAAGTAAATCTACAGTCAATCTAAAGCCAGACTACAGTCACACTACAGTTGATCTTCAGTCTTAAGTCAATCTACAGTCAGTCTCAAGTCACTCTACAGTCAGACTAGTTAGACTGTAGTCAGACTACAGACCGTCTAGTCAGACTACAGTCAGACTACAGTCAATTTAAAGTCTGTCTAAAGTAAATCTACAGTCAATCTAAAGCCAGACTACAGTCACACTACAGTTGATCTTCAGTCTTAAGTCAATCTACAGTCAGTCTCAAGTCACTCTACAGTCAGACTAGTTAGACTGTAGTCAGACTACAGACCGTCTAGTCAGACTACAGTCAGACTACAGTCCGTCTAAAGTCAATCTAGTCAGACTACAGTCAATCTTCAGTCAGTCTAAAGTCAGTCTAGTTAGACTAGTCAGATTAAAGCCAATCTACAGTCAATCTATATTCAGTCTAAAGTCAATCTACAGTCAGACTGCATTCAGTCTACAGTCAATCTACAATCATACTATAGACTATAGTCAGTCTGCAGTCAATCTAAAGCAAGACTACAGTCACACAGCAGTCGATCTTCAGTCAGTCTAAAGTCAATCTATAGTCAGTCTAGTTAGACTACAGTCAGATTAAAGCCAATCTACAGTCAGACTACACTCTATAATCAGGCTAAAGTCAGTGTACAATCAGACAGCAGTCAGTCTACAGTCAATCTACAATCAGTCTACAGACTATAGTCAGTCTGCAGTCAGACTACAGACTATAGTCTGTAGCCCAAATAGAGCTCAAATAGTGTTTACATTGATCACTAACAATGCGTCACTAGACACCAAGAAGGTGGAGCCAGTGGTCGGCTGAAACTAGCAGGAAAGCTTACCTGGGCTCCAATGGCGCTGGTCAGCTTGAAGATGTAGAGAATGATATCTAGCAGAGGCTGAAGGACAGAGAGAGAGATCCATGGGAGTTTTGCTTTAAAACTGTGTTCTGGACAAAGCTCGTTGGGCTGCTGCAGTAGGACAGGACACCATGAGGATGACGACGATAGGTGTGACTGAAGCATTACTAACCTTGCTCAGGTTGGAGTAAAGATCCACCACGCTGTTGCAGAATTTCTCCACATCCTGCGTCAACAACTGGTCTGGGTTGGCGATCCGGTTGTCCAAGTTTCCCATCTTGTAGTATGTGAAACCCCTAAAGAGATGGAGAGCAATGACCTTTGATCTCATTAGGTCACTATGCAGTAGAAAGCAGTCAATGGATCCATGGAGGAAAGACTGCTTAGTTCATGCTACAATAAGAAGAATAAATAGCAGGGTTCAAGTAAGAGCATGATGAATGGCAAGTTTGAAGGAAAAGCAGTCCCTCTGTTTCTTTATCGGTTCTAACACAATCTACGTGCTTTCCTCAAAGCGTTTACGCAATGGAACTAGTGGACAGGCATTCAATAATCATTCCTGGCCCACTGATCTATATAAGGAGAATGGAGACATGATGGAGTCCTGAACTTACTGCAGGTACTGGTCGTACAGCTTCTTGGTGAGCCTCTCACGGAACCGCAGCTTCAGCTCATTCAGGCCCAGCTTCAGGAAGTTGTTGACCAAAGCTATCTGTAAGGAGCCAATCACACGTCATCATCAGACATGGTTTTGTTTAGGTCCGGACTCGTCGGAAGGGTTTTACAGGAAGACCAGAGATAGAGAGAAGTGGGACCTAGATCCCTCAGGGGTTCTTAGTTCAGATAGAGCACCATTGTCCTCCTATAGGAATGCAGCCTCAAAAGATTCATGGCTGCGTTCGGCTCAGTCACCACCGCCATCCTCTTATAGCAATGCAGCCTCAGAAGATTCATGGCTGCGTTCGGCTCAGTCACTACCGCCATCCTCTTATAGCAATGCAGCCTCAGAAGATTCATGGCTGCGTTCGGCTCAGTCACTACCGCCGTCCTCCTATAGCAATGCAGCCTCAGAAGATTCATGGCTGCGTTCGGCTCGGTCACTACCGCCGTCCTCCTATAGCAACTAAGGAGGGTAACTTCAGATCTTTGCTGGTTTGACAATGATACCAAAGGTGCATCTCTGGCCAATTCTGGACACACCCAGGGACAGCTTTTATTCTGAACAGACCCATCCCAGAAACGGTTTCTGTTCTGGACACACCCCCCCAGGGAAGGCTTTTATCCTGAACACACCCACCACGGTATGGTTTCTGTTTTTGACACACCTACCCAGGGATGGCTTCCATCCTAGACACACCCACGCAGGGACGGTTTCTGTGCTGGAAAAACGAAAGTTACGACTGTAACTATGGTTCTATAAATCCCGAATGACGGCCAGAGGCGGTGCTTAAAGCACAAATGATCATGCTTGTGCATGCACAGGTCGAGCATCTTATACTAACATAGTCACGTGTTGTGACAACGACAGCTCAGTCCCTTAATCTTCTGGCAAAAACATGATGATTCCGAGGGACCGTGCGCTCTGGCGGTCTTCCGGGATTCATAGAACCGTAGTTACAGTCGTAATTTTCATTCTATTTTATCCCTACTGACCGCCAGAGGCGGTGCCTAAAGCACGGATGACGATTACAAACAGAGTCCTGAGGAATCACATACAGAAACAAACAACCCGAAACATGCCCAGCTTACTGGGAAGATGGTGCACGCCGGGACAGGATCCCCTGCAGTGGGTGAAATGCCGCCAAGTTAACCCTGTAAAACTTAGCAAAGGTATTAGGGGATTAACAAGAGGCTGCTGAACAAATAGCCTCCAGAGTGACACCAGCCATAGCGGCCCATGACACACTAATGCCCCTGGTGGGATGGCAACGAACACCAGCGGGGGGTTGACGGCCCTGCCGAATGTAGGATTGTTCCACTACATCCACCATGCAACGCGCAAGGCGGTGTTTAGAAAGGGCCTGCCCCTTGCGGGGTCCCACGTAGCAAACAAACAGAATACCCGACTGCCCGAAGAGAGAAGCTGTGAGACTGACGTATGCCTTCAGTGCCCGAACAGGGCAGAGAAGCTCATCAGGCCCATCTGCATCAAGGCGGGCAAGCTGGAGGGGCACAGTGTGGCTCGCGGATAAAGCCGCCTTAGGAAGAAACGCGCATCAGGCCAAAGAGTAACACCTGAACCAGCCGGGTTCCAACGGCAGCAGGACCTGTGAACAGACAAGGCATGTAGTTCACCAACCCATTTCGCCGAGGCCATGTGCGAGGAGAAAAGCTGTCTTCTTTGACACACACTCAAGGCTTGCCTCCGTCAATGGTGCAAAAAGAGGAGAGTGCTGGGCAGCGAGGACAAGAGAGGTCCCACACAAGCACAACACGGCATGTGGGAGGGTGCAAAAGTCGGGCACCTCTCAAAAACAAGGAAACGTCCTTGTTACGACCCATCGTCTACCCACCCAATGCCAGCAAGAGATGGCAGCAACATAAACTTTCAGAGTGGATGGAGAGCGACCTTGAGAAAGCAGTGCTTGAAGGAAGGTTAAAATAACAGAATTAGGACAGTGTACAGGGTCCTCATTTCTTTCCCGACACCAGGGGCTAAAAGCCTTCAACTTATGGGCCTTGGCATTAGTCACCGTGTGTCTGCTGTCCCCTCCATATTCCGAGAAGGAAACGCCTGGCCCTGTAGTGGCCACACCAAAAGTTGGAGGTGACTGGGATTGGGATGCAGGATGTGACTGCCCAGCTGTGAGAGAAGGTCCTTCCTGTGGGGAAGAGGCATTGGAGAGCTGCAACAGAGCCTGTGCAGCAGTGGAAACCAAGTCCTCCCTGGCCACCGGGGGGGCACCAGAATGAGCTGATGCCCCTCCTGAAGGACCCTTACGAGTGTTGGGCCTATCAGGGGAAGCGGCGGAAATGCATAGAGCAGTGCCCTCGGTCAGTTTCGCAACAACGCATCCTGACCTAGGGGACTGGCACTGTCTACCGGGGACAACCAAAGTGGGGAATGTGTTGTCTCTTGGGAAGCGATTAAATCTATGGCTGCCCTTCCTAACCTCTCCCAAATAGTCCCCACAACATCTGGGTGGAGCCTCTGAGATAGGATCTCAGCAGGAACATTCTGCACCCCTTGGTCAGGGTCTCCAGTCACGTTAGCACCACGCTCACCCCTAAGGGACTGGAGCAGTGCTTTCATCCCCTCCAGAAAGAGTTTGCGCAGCCTCTGGAGGGCAAGATGATCTTCGCAGCTTCGACCTAAGTCTCGAGGCTACCAGTTACAACTGTGTCTTACCACCTGTTCAACCCGAATGCGAGAAGATAAAAAAGGGACTGAGCTGTCGTCACGTGGTTATATAGGCTCACCGGTGTCACCGGGGTTCACACATGACTATGTTGGTATAAGATTCTTGACCTGTGCATGTGCAAGAGTGATCATTCGTGCTTTAAGCACCGCCTCTGGCAGTCAGTAGGGATGAAAGTAGGGATGAAATAGAACCAACCCAGGTATCCAGGTATGGCTTTTATCATGGACACACCCACCCAGGGAAGGTTTCTTTTCTCGACACACCCACCCTGGGAAGACTTTCATTGCTGGACACACCCACCCAGGGAAGGTTTCTATTCTAGACACATCCACCCAGGGAAGACTTTCATTGCTGGACACACCCACCCAGGGAAGGTTTCTATTCTGGACACACCCACCCAGGATAGACTTTCATTGCTGGACACACCCACCCAGGGAAGGTTTCTATTCTAGACACACCCACCCAGGGATGGTTTCTTTTCTCGACACACCCACCCAGGGATGGTTCTTTTCTCGACACACCCACCCAGGGATGGTTCTTTTCTCGACACACCCACCCAGGGATGGTTCTTTTCTCGATACACCCACCCAGGGAAGGTTTCTATTCTGGACACACCCACCCAGGGAAGACTTTCATTGCTGGACACACCCACCCAGGGAAGGTTTCTATTCTGGACACACCCACCCAGGGATGGTTTCTTTTCTCGACACACCCACCCAGGGAAGGTTTCTATTCTGGACACACCCACCCAGGGATGGCTTTTATCCCGCACACGCCCACCTAGCAACGGTTCCTTGAGGAGATCTAAAGGATGGGGTGGTGTTCATGTGTACAAGAACCTGGACTCCTATGGATCCTTCTAATAACAAATCTGAATATACCAAAGAGTGATGGTCCCTCACGTGTTAGACTGAACCCATTTCATCCTGGACAGCAGCCATTTATCAGAGGCAGAGAGGCTCCTGAGGACCAGGACTGGAAGCACTGCTAAACAGACAGTTATGTAGCACAATGAATGGATAAAGCCAACTCACCACTGGCATGAATTTGATGAAGCTGAACAAGAAGATCTTGAAATCTTTAGTGGAGCGGCCAATGATGGCGCTGGGAATGAGAGGATGAGACGGGCCGACGTTAGCCGCAAGAAGAGAAAAAGAGGAAAACAAGGATGTCTGCAGTGGTTCTAGAATACATAGATCTGTTTAATTAGTTTCCCTTTGGGATTAATTAACTATTTTTTAAGTGAATTAGAAATCACTTAAAACAGAATCCAACCTTTATACTCTCTAGTGTTCCTCTGCATCACTTCATTAAATTCACTATGTCTATTTAAAACCATTTCTTTACTGACCGATTGGTCTTTAGGGACCAATGTTTTTTACTGACTGAGGGACGTTAGTAACCAATGGTTTTTACTGACCGATGGTCTATGGCGAGCGATAGTCTTTAGTGACCGATGGTCTTTGATGACCGATGGTTTTTAGTGACCGATGGTTTTAGTGACCAGTGGTCATTAGGAACCGATGGTTGTTAGTGACAGATGGTTTTTAGTGACTGATGGTCTAAGGTGACCAGTGGTCTTAGTTACGATGATTTTAGTGACAGATGGTCATTAATGACAGATGGTCTTTAGTGACCGATGGTCATTAGGGACCGATGGTCATCACGGACCAATGGTCATTAGGGATCCATGGTTGTTAGTGACAGATGGCTTTTAGTGACTGATGGTCTAAGGTGACCAGTGGTCTTAGTTACCGATGATTTTAGTGACCGATGGTCATTGATGACAGATAGTCTTTAGTGACCCATGGTCATTAGGGACCGATGGTCGTAAGTGACAGTTGGTTGTTAGTGACCGATGGTTTTAGTTACAGATGGTTTTAGTTATCAATGGTTGTTAATGACATATGGTCTTTGGTGACCCATGGCTTTAGTTACCAATGGTTGTTAGTGACAGATGGTCTTTAGTGACCCATAGTTTTAGTTACTGATGGTTGTTGGTAACAGATGCTCTTTAGTGACCGATGGTTTTAGTTATTGATGGTTGTTAATGACAGATGGTCTTTAGTGACCCATGGCTTTAGTTACCAATGGTTGTTAGTGACAGATGGTCTTAGTGACTGATGGTTTTAGTTGCTGGTGGTTGTTCGAGACAAATGGTCTTTAGTGACCGATGGTTTTAGTTACCGATGGTTGTTAGTGACAGATGGTCTATGGTGACCAGTGGTCTCAGTTACCGATGATTTTACTGACCGACGGTCATTAGGGACTGATGGTCGTAAGTGACAGTTGGTTGTTAGTGACCCATGGTTTTAGTTACAGATGGTTATAGTTACCGATGGTTGTTAATGACAGATAGTCTTTAGTGTCCCATGGCTTTAGTTACCTATGGTTGTTAGTGACAGATGGTCTTTAGTGACCCATGGCTTTAGTTACAGATGGTTGTTAGTGAAAGATGGTCTTAAGTAGCCAATGGTTTTAGTTACCGATGGGTGTTAATGACAGATGGTCTTTAGTGACTGATGATTTTAGTTGCTGGTGGTTGTTAGTGACAGATGGTTTTGGTTGGTGGTGGTTGTTAGTGACAGATGGTTTTAGTTGCTGGTGGTTGTTAGTGACAGAGGGTTTTAGTTACCGATGGTTGTTAATGACAGATGGTCTTTAGTGACTGATGGTTTTAGTTGCTTGTGGTTGTTAGTGACAAATGGTCGTTAGTGACCGATGGTTTTAGTTACCGATGGTTGTTAATGACAGATGGTCATTAGTGACAGATGGTCTAAGGTGAGCAATGGTATTATTTGCTGATGATTTTAGTGACAGATGGTCATTAGTGAGAGATGGTCTTTAGTAACCCATGGTTTCAGTTACAGATGGTTGTTAATGACAGATTGTTTTTAGTGACCCATGGTTTTAGTTAAAAATGGTTGTTGACAGATTATCTTTAGTGACCGATGGTTTATGGTGGCAAGTGGTTTGTAGTGATCGATGAATGTTAGTGAACAACAGTTGTTAGTTACCTATGTTTTTTGTGACCAATGTCCCTAGAAGCTCAACTCTACCAATAACACCTCAGACAGCCTTAAATTCTTCTGAATTACATTTGTTTTCTAGCTCTCTAATTTAACCTCCATGTGTTGTTCTCTGCCTCACTGAAACAGTTGATCTTTTAATAAAGATAAAAACATTTATGCATTATTTTTATTTCCATGGTATGGAAAACTGTGCTGCATATGTTCAGTATCTAGTTTCAACTTGTAGAACCGCGAGCACCCTCAAATAAGAACAAACATAGATCCCTAAAATCATATGTTTCTCTTTAGGGAAGCGAGGGGCCGCCACAGGGAATCCTATACAGGGGGCTGCTGAGGGTCTGACTCCACTGCAGGTTAACCTGGAAGCTCAAGGTCCAAGTCACGCTGACCTTTCAATCATGGTACCGTTTTGGATCATCCACACATCGCAGTAGGTCCTGGCCACCAACATGCTGGCAATGAGGAGGAGGTAGGCGGTCTGCGGAGGAGAAGCAGAATGGTGAGGGCAGTATAAAGCTCCTTTATCTCTCTAACCTTGGCCCAGGTAGAATCCAGCCTCGCCTTCAGATAAGCGCTGTGGCGATGAAGCTAGCGTTTCTGGGTCAAAGGGCTCTGCTATCTGTACAGCAATGAGGACATCAAGGACAGTCTGATCCAGTAATATGACACCACTGTTCTTAATATAAAGTAAGTCCTTACCCCCAGTTCTCATCTATATGAACTAGATCTAGAATAAAAACCTCTTTAGGAAATGAGTAAACAGCTTTTATCCAAGTGACTCCATTCTATGCTGCCATCGTCAGGTTTTCAACAAGCTACAAACTAAAACTAAGGTAAAACCATCAGAGCAGCCTGTTGTCATAAAGACTTACCTCCATGCAGAAGAACCGGGGAACCATGATGCGCAGAATTCGAAGGATCCGGAAAAAGAAGACTTTATCCACAGCCGCTTTGTCCTTCTTTCCATCTTTCTACGTTTACAAAGAAATACAGGATTATTTCGGGTGACAGAGATCTGGGAGGCCATGTTGGAGGCTGCTCGGTCAGCTCTTTAGTTTGTCGGAGGACCAGGGAATCTCCTTTGTGCCTTCCTGGGCGGCTGGGTTCTGATCTGGCCCATTTGCTGGTTAGGTTTAAATGAAGATGGTCTCCTGACTTCGTCAGGGTGACTCGTTGCTAAGCTTCTTGGGTCAGAACCCATTCAGCCAAATCATGGTTCTACTCTCAGCTCCAAAGTAAAACAGCTAACCGAGCAGCCACTGGTCAGGAGAACGTTGCTGAGCCTACCTCTGAGCTCACTACCAGCTGGGAGCTTCCTTTGAGACTGTCAGGAGAAAACAAACACAGAGCACCATTAATTAGACGCTTCACCATCTCGATCCTAACCAGGAAACATCTAGAAGCAGAGAAGGAAGGAGAGGAAAGCCCAGTCAGCCCCAGGCTGCTTGGATCTACTTCAGGTATCAAAGGACCTCCTGGTCTCTCTGCAGATTCTGCTATGAGTTGAGTGGAGAGGTTCCGACCCATTAATAAAGGACCAGAGTTGGTTTGGTCCTGGGCTTGGCACAGTAGCCCATATCATAGCCAGTCTGAGTGTGTGGGGGGTTCTGGAGGTCCAGTCTGAGCTTGTGGGGGGTTCTGAGGGTCCAGTCTGTGCTTGTGAGGGGTTCTGAGGGTCCAGTGTGAGTTTATGGGGGGTTCTGAGGGTCCAGTGTGAGTTTGTGGGGGGTTCTGAGGGTCCAGTGTGAGTTTGTGGGGGGTTCTGAGGGTCCAGTGTGAGTTTGTGGGGGGTTCTGAGGGTCCAGTGTGAGTTTATGGAGGGTTCTGAGGGTCCAGTCTGAGTTTGTGGGGGGTTCTGAGGGTCCAGTGTGAGTTTGTGGGGGGTTCTGAGGGTCCAGTGTGAGTTTATGGAGGGTTCTGAGGGTCCAGTGTGAGTTTATGGGGGGTTCTGAGGGTCCAGTCTGAGCTTGTGGGGGGGTCATGAGGGTCCAGTCTGAGTTTGTGGGGGGTTGTGAGGGTCCAGTCTGAGCTTGTGGGGGGGGTGGGGGGGGGGGGGGGGGGGGGTTGGGGGGTTATGAGGGTCCAGTGTGAGTTTATGGAGGGTTCTGAGGGTCCAGTGTGAGTTTATGGGGGGGTTCTGAGGGTCCATTGTTAGTTTGTGGGGGGTTATGAGAGTCCAGTGTGAGTTTATGGGAGGTTCTGAGGTTCCAGTCTGAGCTTGTGGGGGGTTATGAGGGTCCAGTCTGAGTTTGTGGGGGGTTCTGAGGGTCCAGTGTGAGCTTATGAGGGGTTCTGAGGGTCCAGTCTAAGCTTGTGGGGGGGTTATGAGGGTCCAGTCTGAGTTTATGGAGGGTTCTGAGGGTCCAGTCTGAGCTTATGAGGGGTTCTGAGGGTCCAGTCTGAGCTTGTGGGGGGGTTATGAGGGTCCAGTCTGAGTTTATGGAGGGTTCTGAGGGTCCAGTCTGAGCTTGTGGGGGGGGTTATGAGGGTCCAGTCTGAGTTTGTGGGGCGTTCTGAGGGTCCAGTGTGAGTTTATGGAGGGTTCTGAGGGTCCAGTCTGAGCTTATGAGGGGTTCTGATTGTCCGGTGTGAGTTTATGGGGGATTCTGAGGGTCCAGTCTGAGTTTGTGGGGGGTTTTACAGGGTTCTTTTTACAGAGAGGCCCTTGGACCCCCAAGTGGCACTTGGACCCCCAGCTTGTCAGAGGTGCTGGTGGTTCTGAAAGCACAGTTTGTGTTTAGTTATCAGCTTTGAGGATCAAGGACTAGATGAACTGAACAGAACCAGACCATAGAACCACCTGTAGAACCCTCCAATCAGTGGTCGGTTCTACATCATGCTCTCACCTGTTGTTCACACCTGAGGGAAAAGTTCTGATCCTGTTCTGTCCAGAGTCTGATCAGTGGGCTTCTAGGGCCGCTTGACCCACTGATGGGTCCAGATCAGACTAGCAGTCTGAAAGCGGTACTGACCTGTGTCTGGGTCGGTTCTGATCGGTCTCTGACCTGTGCTTGGGTCGGTTCTGATCGGGTACTGACCTGTGCTTGGGTCGGTTCTGACCTGTGCTTGGGTCGGTTCTGATCAGGTACTGACCTGTGTCTGGGTCGGTTCTGATCAGGTACTGACCTGTTCTTGGGTCGGTTCTGATCAGGTACTGGCCTGTGCTTGGGTCGGTTCTGATCAGGTACTGGCCTGTGCTTGAGTCGGCTCTGACCTGTGTTTGGGTCGGTTCTGATCAGGTACTGACCTGTGTCTGGGTCGGTTCTGATCAGGTACTGACCTGTTCTTGGGTCGGTTCTGATCAGGTACTGACCTGTTCTTGGGTCGGTTCTGATCAGTCGGTTCTGATCAGGTACTGACCTGTGCTTGGGTCGGTTCTGATCAGGTACTGACCTGTGCTTGGGTCGGTTCTGATCAGGTACTGACCTGTGTCTGGGTCGGTTCTGATCAGGTACTGGCCTGTGCTTGGGTCGGCTCTGACCTGTGTTTGGGTCGGTTCTGATCAGGTACTGACCTGTTCTTGGGTCGGTTCTGATCAGGTACTGGCCTGTGCTTGGGTCGGCTCTGACCTGTGTTTGGGTCGGTTCTGATCAGGTACTGGCCTGTGTCTGGGTCGGTTCTGATCAGGTACTGACCTGTTCTTGGGTCGGTTCTGATCAGGTACTGACCTGTGCTTGGGTCGGCTCTGACCTGTGTTTGGGTCGGTTCTGATCAGGTACTGGCCTGTGCTTGGGTCGGTTCTGATCAGGTACTGGCCTGTGCTTGGGTCGGTTCTGATCAGGTATTGACCTGTCTCTGAGTCGGTTCTGATCAGGTACTGACCTGTGCTTGGGTCGGTTCTGACCTGTGTCTGGATCGGTTCTGATCAGGTTCTGACCTGTGCTTGGGTCGGTTCTGAACAGGTATTGACCTGTTCTTGGGTCGGTTCTGATCGCGTACTGATCTTTGCTTGGGTCGGTTCTGACCTGTGTTTGGGTCGGTTCTGATCGGGTACTGACCTGCGTTTGGGTCGGTTCTGACCTGTGTCTGAGTGGGTTCTGATCGGGTACTGACCTGTGTTTGGGTCGGTTCTGATCGGGTACTGACCTGTGCCTGGGTCGGTTCTGATCGGGTACTGACCTGTGTTTGGGTCGGTTCTGATCGGGTACTGACCTGCGTTTGGGTCGGTTCTGACCTGTGCCTGGGTCGGTTCTGATCGGGTACTGACCTGTGCTTGGGTCGGTTCTGATCGGGTACTGACCTGTGTTTGGGTCGGTTCGGATCGGGTACTCACCTGTGCTTGGGCCGGTTCTGACCCGTGCTTGGGTCGGTTCTAATCGGGTACTGACCTGTGCTTGGGTCGGTTCTGATCGGTTCTGACCTGTGCTTGGGCCGGTTCTGACCCGTGCTTGGGTCGGTTCTAATCGGGTACTGACCTGTGCTTGGGTCGGTTCTGATCGGGTACTGACCTGTGTTTGGGTCGGTTCTGACCTGTGTCTCAGTGGGTTCTGATCGGGTACTGACCTGTGCTTGGGTCGGTTCTGATCGGGTACTGACCTGTGTTTGGGTCGGTTCTGACCTGTGTCTCAGTGGGTTCTGATCGGGTACTGACCTGTGCTTGGGTCGGTTCTGATCGGGTACTGACCTGTGCTTGGGTCGGTTCTGATCGGGTACTGACCTGTGTTTCGGTCGGTTCTGATCGGGTACTGACCTGTGCTTGGGTCGGTTCTGATCGGTTCTGACCTGTGCTTGGGCCGGTTCTGACCCGTGCTTGGGTCGGTTCTAATCGGGTACTGACCTGTGCTTGGGTCGGTTCTGATCGGGTACTGACCTGTGCTTGGGTCGGTTCTGATCGGTTCTGACCTGTGTTTGGGTCGGTTCTGATCGGGTACTGACCTGTGCTTGGGTCGGTTCTGATCGGGTACTGACCTGTATTTGGGTCGGTTCTGACCTGTGTCTGAGTGGGTTCTAATCGGGTACTGACCTGTGTTTGGGTCGGTTCTGATCGGGTACTGACCTGTGTTTGGGTCGGTTCTGACCTGTGTCTGAGTGGGTTCTAATCGGGTACTGACCTGTGTTTGGGTCGGTTCTGATCGGGTACTGACCTGTGTTTGGGTCGGTTCTGACCTGTGTTTGGGTCGGTTCTAATCGGGTACTGACCTGTGTTT
This sequence comes from Cyprinodon tularosa, assembly GCF_016077235.1. NCBI lineage: Eukaryota > Metazoa > Chordata > Actinopteri > Cyprinodontiformes > Cyprinodontidae > Cyprinodon > Cyprinodon tularosa. The sequence goes on from NW_024038049.1 coordinate 115,828, forward strand.
GGGTCGGTTCTGATCGGGTACTGACCTGTGTTTGGGTCGGTTCTGATCGGGTACTGACCTGTGTTTGGGTCGGTTCTGACCTGTGTCTCAGTGGGTTCTGATCGGGTACTGACCTGTGTTTGGGTCGGTTCTGATCGGGTACTGACCTGTGTTTGGGTCGGTTCTGATCGGGTACTGACCTGTGTTTGGGTCGGTTCTGACCTGTGTCTCAGTGGGTTCTAATCGGGTACTGACCTGTGTTTGGGTCGGTTCTGACCTGTGTCTCAGTGGGTTCTAATCGGGTACTGACCTGTGTTTCGGTCGGTTCTGATCGGGTACTGACCTGCGTTTGGGTCGGTTCTGATCGGGTACTGACCTGTGTTTGGGTCGGTTCTAATCGGGTACTGACCTGTGTTTGGGTCGGTTCTGATCGGGTACTGACCTGTGTTTGGGTCGGTTCTGATCGGGTACTGACCTGTGTTTGGGTCGGTTCTGACCTGTGTCTCAGTGGGTTCTGATCGGGTACTGACCTGTGTTTGGGTCGGTTCTGATCGGGTACTGACCTGTGTTTGGGTCGGTTCTGACCTGTGTCTCAGTGGGTTCTAATCGGGTACTGTCCTGTGTTTCGGTCGGTTCTGATCGGGTACTGACCTGCGTTTGGGTCGGTTCTGACCTGTGCTTGGGTCGGTTCTGATCGGGTACTGACCTGTGTTTGGGTCGGTTCTGATCGGGTACTGACCTGTGTTTGGGTCGGTTCTGATCGGGTACTGACCTGTGTTTGGGTCGGTTCTGACCTGTGTCTCAGTGGGTTCTAATCGGGTACTGACCTGTGTTTCGGTCGGTTCTGATCGGGTACTGACCTGCGTTTGGGTCGGTTCTGACCTGTGCTTGGGTCGGTTCTGATCGGGTACTGACCTGCGTTTGGGTCGGTTCTGACCTGTGTTTCGGTCGGTTCTGATCGGGTACTGACCTGCGTTTGGGTCGGTTCTGACCTGTGCTTGGGTCGGTTCTAATCGGGTACTGACCTGTGTTTCGGTCGGTTCTGATCGGGTACTGACCTGCGTTTGGGTCGGTTCTGACCTGTGCTTGGATCGGTTCGGATCGGGTACTCACCTGTGCTTGGGTCGGTTCTGACCTGTGCCTGGGTCGGTTCTGATCGGGTACTGACCTGTGCTTGGGTCGGTTCGGATCGGGTACTGACCTGTGCTTGGGCTGGTTCTGATCAGGTACTGACCTGTGTTTGGGTCGGTTCTGATCGGGTACTGACCTGTGTTTGGGTCGGTTCTGACCTGTGTCTCAGTGGGTTCTAATCGGGTACTGACCTGTGCTTGGGTCGGTTCTGATCGGGTTCTGACCTGTGCTTGGGTCGGTTCTGATCGGGTTCTGACCTGTGTCTGAGTGGGTTCTAATCGGGTACTGACCTGTGTTTGGGTCGGTTCTGATCGGGTTCTGACCTGTGCTTGGGTCGGTTCGGATCGGGTACTCACCTGTGCTTGGGTCGGTTCTTTCCTCCGGTTCTGATCAGGTAGAGCAGCAGCAAACCGCCTCCCGCCAGGATCGAGTTCTTCGCTGTCAGATGTTTGCTGAAAGCCGCCATGTTGGGAACTCAGGGACCGGTTCGGCTCGTTCCGCTGCTGTCACTGCCGACCGACCTCCTGCCCTGTAGGAAGGGCGCATGCGCACAGGCCTCTTCTTCTTCCTTTTCTGAAGGAGTTTTGGTGCCAGCGGGGCACAGCTCCACCTGCAGCTCAAAGGTGGTATTACATCGGGGGCATTCAGGCTGCTTTCCTCCAGCAGCGCTGCTCCTGCCTTCCTCTTCTTCTTCTGGGGGCCTGAGAAACTGGTTCACTATGTTTTAAATCATTTCTATCAACTTATCAGAATAAATTACATAATGTACCTCTTTACTGCATAAAGACTCTCTCCCTTATTTAAAGGAAGGCATGTTTATCTGCAAAGCATTAACAAGACAACATGGGCGCTTAATTAGACAAACACAGGAGATAAAGAAGAGGAAAAGAGAAGAGAGGAAATCTGATCAGGTTTACATAGATCACTCCCACAGCACAGTCACCTTTATTCCAGATTAGTGAGACATTAGAACTAGAAGCTGCATCTCCATGTTAGGTTCTGGTTCTGATCCAATAGAACTCAGAGGTCTGGCTGTCGATCCACTGCCAACCAGTCTGTCATCTATTTTTTGATTGAAGAATCAAAGTATTACAATGCATATCAAAACAATGATACAAAATAGTAAACTGAATATCTTAAGAAGCTGAGCAGAGTATGTATGATATAACAAACAGAATCATACAGAGAACCTATATACTATTAGAAAACAAAAACATCAGATTGTAGAACAAAGTCATTAAATAAAAAGAAAAGAAGAAAAACAGAACAGAAAAGGACTCTTGAATTCTAGAGTAAATTATCAATATATTACATCATCGATTGGCCTGTAGGGTTTTTATAATGGGTTAGTACTTCTTTTAATAAAAGTATCGCACTTATAAAAATATTGAAAGATGGGGTTATTTTTTTAAATCGACATTTATGTATGAAAATTTGGCCAAGGAATTAAATTGTTATTACCATAGTTTGATTCTCTATCCCCCGTAAAAAAAAATAGTTTTATCACATGAAAATTCAAAAATGGTAAAAAAGTCCAAGTTTGAAAATCCTTTCAAAAGATATTTATGATATTTCACTGAAAAAATTGATGTTCTGCTGTTTCAGTGTCTGAATCACAAAATACACAATAATTGGTAGTTATGTTAAATTTTCTACGTAAAGCATCATCATCATCATTATGAAATGATTTCCTTTACTTTCTGTGGAAATGAAAGATATCTGGTTCTAATTTCCTTTAAAGAGGAATCGTCATTCTTTTTGAACAAATGTTTTCTTCTTAAGGTTGATGGAAAAATATTGATTCTTATAAATCTATTAGCTCATTTTTTGTCAATAAAATCAAAACCGTTTATAAAGATGAATCTTTTAGAGCAATTGTTGAACATGTTATTGTACCTTTAATTAGTAGCAGCATAGCAGGGGAATTGCCTTTATAACTTTATTAAATCTAGTTTCTGTACATGTTATTTTGTATTTTCTGATAAAAGCATCATATGATACGAAGTTTCATGAGGCGTAGAAAGGACCAGATACCTTTGTCCATCCAATCTTTGTAAAATAATGGTTTTTGTTTAATAAGGATTCATCTGTTGTTCCAGATCGGGACAGAATGAGGTGAAAAATTATGCCTAAAAATAAGTTTCCAATATTGCAGAACCTGTTTATGGAAATCTGATCGTTTTATTGGTAACTTAGAGATTTCAAAGTCTCATCAGAAATGAGATTTCACCAAAAGCATTAAAAATCTTGTAGGTAAATTATGCCAGAAACGTTCATCATTTAGTTCTGAAGCCCTGAAGCCGTCTGAGTCTGATGGTTCCATTCATTGGGTCAGAATCCATCAAACCTCCTTCTTCTAACGACATCACATCTCCTTATATAATGGCTTCTGTTTCACCAAATGAAATTAAAATGTTTTTTTTAATCATTTTATCAGATACAACCAGTAAGCTGGGTAAATAAGCCCAGATAAACTTTCCATTTTTGTCAATAAAATACGTCCAAAAATAGATGAATCTCTCTGGAGCCAACTGTTGAGAATGACTTTAACTTCCTCAATTTTACTTTCTATATTTCATGTTTCTCTTGATGTTTTATCCTTTGATGTGTTGATAGCTAAATATTTCACCTCTTTTTTAATTGGGATGTTACAAACAGTGAAGCGTCATTATTTCACATTTCTTCATATCCAAATGTAGACCAGAGGCTTTAGTATTTCTCTCAGCACCTTTGAACTTTGATTAGTATTTTTTAAAAACAAGGTTGAATCATCTGCTAGCTGAGTAATTACCAAGGAGCTTCAGCTTCCAGCGGTTAAACATTTAGATTATTTTTTATAGAAATTGCTAAAAGTCTTGCCACAGTAATGAACAGTAGAGGGGAAGCAGATGCCTCTTTTTATACGGAAGCGTTTGGTCGTTCCAGAGACACTGAGCTATTAATGTCCGTATAAAGCAGCTGAAGGATGTTTCTTCATTTCTCCAAAGCTAAAACACTCCAGGGCGTTTAGCATAAAGGAGTGTTGGACCGAGTCTAAAGCTTTATTAAAATGACTCCATCCTCCTCCAGCAGGTGCTTCTAATCCAGTAGATCTAACAGCAGTCTCCGGTTATTGTGAATAGAAAAGCAGACTGTGTCACTTATGATCTGAGATAAATCTTCTTTTAACCGTCTGCTATTACGTCTGTGAATATAGTTTTATAGTCAGTGTTTAATAGAGTCATTGGTTTCAACACATCTTTGATCTTTTTCTGGTTCTGGGATGAGAGTAATAGGACCCTGTTTCATTGTAGGTGTTAATGAATTAGTAATATGTCATGAAATGTTTGAAAAAGAAATAGTTTTAGGTTTTCCCTAAAGAATTGATAAACTGCTGAGGTCAGACCATCTTGCCCCGGTGCTTTTCAGTGGCCATTTTTTGATGACTCTAATTCTTCTAATTTGAAATCTGATTGACAGTTTTCTTTAAAGGCTGCGTCTATAATTGGAACATATTCTTTGATCTCTTCTAGACAGATATTTGCATTAGCAGAATTATATTAAGATGAATATAAATTTGAATAAAATCTGTAAATTTCCTCCAAAATAATCTTATGCTCTATGTATTCTTTGTTGTCTATAATAAGTGAATTTATACTTTTTCTTTCTTGCCTATTTTTTCCAGATTACTAAATTAAGATGTATTTTTCTCTCCTTCTTCTATCCATTTGGCTCGAGATCTGATGTAAGTACCATGTGCTCTTTTATGAAATTTAACATCCAATTGGTTTTGCAGCCTTACAAATTTATATCTGTCAGCTTCAGTCATTTCGGTTTTTTTACACAAATAATTCATATTTTGCACCAGTCTGGCCTCAGATTCTCTCCGTCGTCTGCGTTTCAGTTTACTAAATGATATTGAGAATTCTCATGCCTAGAATTTAAAGTATTGCCATCTCTTACTCATGCTACCAATAGACTGGTCAGTTTCAAAGATCCGTATCAATTCTTTAATCATTCGAACATATTCCTCATCTTTTAGTAATTCAGCATTCAATTTCCAGTAATCTTTTTTAAAGTTGCTCCTATTAGTGTTATTTAATTTGAGTGATATCACACAGTGATCTGTTAGAGGAGCAGAGGAAATGGAGATACCTGAAGCATATTCAGCTACTTCTGGGGCGGCCAACCAGAAATCTATCCTAGATTTGGCGCTACCATCTGGTTTGATCCAAGTGAATTGGAGAATTTTTTTATTTTATTTTTTTTTTAGAGTAAATAAATTCAAGTAACATTAGATCTAATTGCTCAGAAGCATATCTGGAAGGGCATCTGTCAAGCCAGTTATCAGGGGTCAGGTTAAAGTCACCGCCCAACACAATAAAATCTGAATTGTCAATTTCCTTATATTCAGTGATGATATCAGCTAGCTTTAACAATAACAACTTCTTTTGGTTAGTATTTGCAAACCCATAAACATTGCAGAGTATGAGAAAATGTCCTTCAATATTTAACAGAGCAGCTTTTCCAGAGCTCATGAACTCTAAAGGCAAAAACCTTGCCAGGACATCTGTTAAAGCAGATAGCGAGCCCTCCAGAGCGGTTAGAGCCATGGCTGAAAAAGATCTTTCTCCCCATTGGTTTGACCACAGGGGCCATGCGCCGCATGAGTGAGTCTCTTGCAGAAAGGTGCAGTGAGCCCTTTGCAGAAGGTGCAGTAAGTCTCTTGCAGAAGGTGCAGTGAGCCCCTTGCAGAAGTTGCAGTGAGCCCCTTGCAGAAGATGCAGTGAGTCTCTTGCAGAAGGTGCAGTGAGTCTCTTGCAGAAGGTGCAGTAAGCCCCTTGCAGAAGGTGCAGTGAGTCTCTTGCAGAAGGCGAGTCAGTCTCTTGCAGAAGGTGCAGTGAGTCTCTTGCAGAAGGTGCAGCAAACCCTTTGCAGAAGGTGCAGTGAGTCTCTTGCAGAAAGGTGCAGTGAGTCCCTTGCAGAAGGTGCAGTGAGGCCCTTGCAGAAGGTGCAGTGAGCCCATTGCAGAAGGTGCAGTGAGTCTCTTGCAGAAGGTGCAGTGAGTCACTTGCAGAAGGTGCAGCGAGCCCTTTGCAGAAGGTGCAGTGAGTCTCTTGCAGAAAGGTGCAGTGAGCCCCTTGCAGAAGGTGCAGTGAGTCTCTTGCAGAAAGGTGCAGTGAGCCCCTTGCAGAAGGTGCAGTGAGTCTCTTGCAGAAAGGTGCAGTGAGCCCTTTGCAGAAGGTGCAGTGAGTCTCTTGCAGAAAGGTGCAGTGAGCCCTTTGCAGAAGGTGCAGTGAGCCCTTTGCAGAAGGTGCAGTGAGCCCCTTGCAGAAGGTGCAGTGAGCCCCTTGCAGAAGGTGCAGTGAGCCCCTTGCAGAAGGTGCAGTGAGCCCATTGCAGAAGGTGCAGTGAGTCTCTTGCAGAAGGTGCAGTGAGTCTCTTGCAGAAGGTGCAGTGAGTCTCTTGCAGAAGGTGCAGTGAGCCCATTGCAGAAGGTGCAGTGAGTCTCTTGCAGAAGGTGCAGTGAGTCTCTTGCAGAAGGTGCAGTGAGTCTCTTGCAGAAGGTGCAGTGAGCCCATTGCAGAGGGTGCAGTGAGCCCATTGCAGAAGGTGCAGTGAGCCCCTTGCAGAAAGTGCAGTGAGTCTCTTGCATAAGGTGCAGTGAGTCTCTTGCAGAAGGTGCAGTGAGCCCCTTGCAGAAAGTGCAGTGAGTCTCTTGCAGAAGGTGCAGTGAGTCTCTTGCAGAAGGTGCAGTGAGCCCATTGCAGAAGGTGCAGTGAGTCTCTTGCAGAAGGTGCAGTGAGTCTCTTGCAGAAGGTGCAGTGAGTCTCTTGCAGAAGATGCAGTGAGTCTCTTGCAGAAGGTGCAGTGAGTCTCTTGCAGAAGATGCAGTGAGTCTCTTGCAGAAGGTGCAGTGAGTCTCTTGCAGAAGGTGCAGTAAGCCCCTTGCAGAAGGTGCAGTGAGTCTCTTGCAGAAGGCGAGTGAGTCTCTTGCAGAAGGTGCAGTGAGTCTCTTGCAGAAGGCGAGTGAGTCTTTTGCAGAAGGTGCAGTGAGTCTCTTGCAGAAGGTGCAGTGAGTCTCTTGCAGACAGGTGCAGTGAGCCCTTTGCAGAAGGTGCAGTGAGCCCCTTGCAGAAGGTGCAGTGAGCCCCTTGCAGAAGGTGCAGTGAGCCCCTTGCAGAAGGTGCAGTGAGCCCATTGCAGAAGGTGCAGTGAGTCTCTTGCAGAAGGTGCAGTGAGTCTCTTGCAGAAGGTGAAGTGAGTCTCTTGCAGAAGGTGCAGTGAGTCTCTTGCAGAAGGTGCAGTGAGCCCATTGCAGAAGGTGCAGTGAGTCTCTTGCAGAAGGTGCAGTGAGTCTCTTGCAGAAGGTGCAGTGAGCCCATTGCAGAGGGTGCAGTGAGCCCATTGCAGAAGGTGCAGTGAGCCCCTTGCAGAAAGTGCAGTGAGTCTCTTGCAGAAGGTGCAGTGAGTCTCTTGCAGAAGGTGCAGTGAGCCCCTTGCAGAAAGTGCAGTGAGTCTCTTGCAGAAGGTGCAGTGAGTCTCTTGCAGAAGGTGCAGTGAGCCCATTGCAGAAGGTGCAGTGAGTCTCTTGCAGAAGGTGCAGTGAGTCTCTTGCAGAAGGTGCAGTGAGTCTCTTGCAGAAGATGCAGTGAGTCTCTTGCAGAAGGTGCAGTGAGTCTCTTGCAGAAGGTGCAGTAAGCCCCTTGCAGAAGGTGCAGTGAGTCTCTTGCAGAAGGCGAGTGAGTCTCTTGCAGAAGGTGCAGTGAGTCTCTTGCAGAAGGTGCAGCAAACCCTTTGCAGAAGGTGCAGTGAGTCTCTTGCAGAAAGGTGCAGTGAGTCCCTTGCAGAAGGTGAAGTGAGTCTCTTGCAGAAGGTGCAGTGAGTCTCTTGCAGAAGGTGCAGTGAGTCTCTTGCAGAAGGTGCAGTGAGTCTCTTGCAGAAGGTGCAGTGAGCCCATTGCAGAGGGTGCAGTGAGCCCATTGCAGAAGGTGCAGTGAGCCCCTTGCAGAAAGTGCAGTGAGTCTCTTGCAGAAGGTGCAGTGAGTCTCTTGCAGAAGGTGCAGTGAGCCCCTTGCAGAAAGTGCAGTGAGTCTCTTGCAGAAGGTGCAGTGAGTCTCTTGCAGAACGTGCAGTGAGCCCATTGCAGAAGGTGCAGTGAGTCTCTTGCAGAAGGTGCAGTGAGTCTCTTGCAGAAGGTGCAGTGAGTCTCTTGCAGAAGATGCAGTGAGTCTCTTGCAGAAGGTGCAGTGAGTCTCTTGCAGAAGGTGCAGTAAGCCCCTTGCAGAAGGTGCAGTGAGTCTCTTGCAGAAGGCGAGTGAGTCTCTTGCAGAAGGTGCAGTGAGTCTCTTGCAGAAGGCAAGTGAGTCTCTTGCAGAAGGTGCAGTGAGTCTCTTGCAGAAGGTGCAGTGAGTCTCTTGCAGAAAGGTGCAGTGAGCCCTTTGCAGAAGGTGCAGTGAGCCCTTTGCAGAAGGTGCAGTGAGCCCCTTGCAGAAGGTGCAGTGAGCCCCTTGCAGAAGGTGCAGTGAGCCCATTGCAGAAGGTGCAGTGAGTCTCTTGCAGAAGGTGTAGTGAGTCTCTTGCAGAAGGTGCAGTGAGTCTCTTGCAGAAGGTGCAGTCAGTCTCTTGCAGAAGGCGAGTGAGTCTCTTGCAGAAGGTGCAGTGAGTCTCTTGCAGAAGGTGCAGTGAGTCTCTTGCAGAAAGGTGCAGTGAGCCCTTTGCAGAAGGTGCAGTGAGCCCTTTGCAGAAGGTGCAGTGAGCCCCTTGCAGAAGGTGCAGTGAGCCCCTTGCAGAAGGTGCAGTGAGCCCATTGCAGAAGGTGCAGTGAGTCTCTTGCAGAAGGTGCAGTGAGTCTCTTGCAGAAGGTGCAGTGAGCCCATTGCAGAAGGTGCAGTGAGTCTCTTGCAGAAGGTGCAGTGAGTCTCTTGCAGAAGGTGCAGTGAGTCTCTTGCAGAAGGTGCAGTGAGCCCATTGCAGAGGGTGCAGTGAGCCCATTGCAGAAGGTGCAGTGAGCCCCTTGCAGAAAGTGCAGTGAGTCTCTTGCAGAAGGTGCAGTGAGTCTCTTGCAGAAGGTGCAGTGAGCCCCTTGCAGAAAGTGCAGTGAGTCTCTTGCAGAAGGTGCAGTGAGTCTCTTGCAGAAGGTGCAGTGAGCCCATTGCAGAAGGTGCAGTGAGTCTCTTGCAGAAGGTGCAGTGAGTCTCTTGCAGAAGGTGCAGTGAGTCTCTTGCAGAAGATGCAGTGAGTCTCTTGCAGAAGGTGCAGTGAAACTCTTGCAGAAGGTGCAGTAAGCCCCTTGCAGAAGGTGCAGTGAGTCTCTTGCAGAAGGCGAGTGAGTCTCTTGCAGAAGGTGCAGTGAGTCTCTTGCAGAAGGCGAGTGAGTCTCTTGCAGAAGGTGCAGTGAGTCTCTTGCAGAAGGTGCAGCAAACCCTTTGCAGAAGGTGCAGTGAGTCTCTTGCAGAAAGGTGCAGTGAGTCCCTTGCAGAAGGTGAAGTGAGTCTCTTGCAGAAGGTGCAATGAGCCCCTTGCAGAAGGTGCAGTGAGCCCCTTGCAGAAGGTGCAATGAGCCCCTTGCAGAAGGTGCAGTGAGCCCCTTGCAGAAGGTGCAGTGAGCCCCTTGCAGAAGGTGCAGTGAGGCCCTTGCAGAAAGGTGCAGTGAGCCCATTGCAGAAGGTGCAGTGAGTCTCTTGCAGAAGGTGCAGTGAGTCACTTGCAGAAGGTGCAGCGAGCCCTTTGCAGAAGGTGCAGTGAGTCTCTTGCAGAAAGGTGCAGTGAGCCCCTTGCAGAAGGTGCAGTGAGTCTCTTGCAGAAAGGTGCAGTGAGCCCCTTGCAGAAGGTGCAGTGAGTCTCTTGCAGAAAGGTGCAGTGAGCCCTTTGCAGAAGGTGCAGTGAGCCCTTTGCAGAAGGTGCAGTGAGCCGCTTGCAGAAGGTGCAGTGAGTCTTTTGCAGAAGGTGCAGTGAGTCTCTTGCAGAAGGTGCAGTGAGTCTCTTGCAGAAGGTGCAGTGAGCCCCTTGCAGAAGGTGCAATGAGCCCCTTGCAGAAGGTGCAGTGAGCCCCTTGCAGAAGGTGCAGTGAGCCCCTTGCAGAAGGTGCAGTGAGCCCCTTGCAGAAGGTGCAGTGAGGCCCTTGCAGAAAGGTGCAGTGAGCCTCTTGCAGAAGGTGCAGTGAGTCTCTTGCAGAAGGTGCAGTGAGTCACTTGCAGAAGGTGCAGTGAGGCCCTTGCAGAAAGGTGCAGTGAGCCCTTTGCAGAAGGTGCAGTGAGTCTCTTGCAGAAAGGTGCAGTGAGCCCCTTGCAGAAGGTGCAGTGAGTCTCTTGCAGAAAGGTGCAGTGAGCCCCTTGCAGAAGGTGCAGTGAGTCTCTTGCAGAAAGGTGCAGTGAGCCCTTTGCAGAAGGTGCAGTGAGCCCCTTGCAGAAGGTGCAGTGAGCCCCTTGCAGAAGGTGCAGTGAGCCCATTGCAGAAGGTGCAGTGAGTCTCTTGCAGAAGGTGCAGTGAGTCTCTTGCAGAAGGTGCAGTGAGTCTCTTGCAGAAGGTGCAGTGAGCCCATTGCAGAAGGTGCAGTGAGTCTCTTGCAGAAGGGGCAGTGAGTCTCTTGCAGAAGGTGCAGTGAGCCCATTGCAGAGGGTGCAGTGAGCCCATTGCAGAAGGTGCAGTGAGCCCCTTGCAGAAAGTGCAGTGAGTCTCTTGCAGAAGGTGCAGTGAGTCTCTTGCAGAAGGTGCAGTGAGCCCATTGCAGAGGGTGCAGTGAGCCCATTGCAGAAGGTGCAGTGAGCCCCTTGCAGAAAGTGCAGTGAGTCTCTTGCAGAAGGTGCAGTGAGTCTCTTGCAGAAGGTGCAGTGAGCCCCTTGCAGAAAGTGCAGTGAGTCTCTTGCAGAAGGTGCAGTGAGTCTCTTGCAGAAGGTGCAGTGAGCCCATTGCAGAAGGTGCAGTGAGCCCCTTGCAGAAGGTGCAGTGAGCCCCTTCCCCTTTGTAAAATAAAAGAAATGCTTTCCTTTCCACATTGTCTCTGAGTCCTCTTGCATTTAAAGAAATAAAAGATACAGATGTTTTAAGCATTACCAAAGCTCTCCGAACAGCAACAGCTAAACTTCAGAACAAAATATATAGAAATAAACAAACAGCTAACTTTCGTTTGTGCTTTTTTTAGGTAGAGGAAGAAGAAAATGTAATGTATGTGCCTCTATGACATCAAAAACAAAAATTATTCACCCTCATAGACCAGTCTTCAGTAAAATCTTGGGTAAATACCTTCCAGGCTTTTAGTTCTTGGCATAAATGCGCCGAACGTTAATGTATCCATACCGGCCACCGTAGTAAGTCTGGTCCCCTGCCTTCCTTGCCTGAAGAATCTGTGGCTACAGTCTCTCCCTCTCCAGTGAGTCCTCCTTTGTCAGATCCTCTGGAAAACGGACACCAGTGGATTCGCAGACTGGGAATGTTTTAGTCATTTTCCAGATGCCGTCTCTATGTTGACGTTTGGTGAATTGGACAGTAATCGGACGGGTTCGGTGGTCTTCTTTCTTCCCAAGCCGATGAATCGTATCAACAAAATCAGCCATCCTCTCGGCCCATTCTGGAGCAATCTTTTTCAACAATGTAATGACATCCTGTCGAATGTTTTCCCCATCACCTCCTTCATCCCTCTGATCCTCAGGTTCCATCTTCGTTTATAACGATCCATCTCTCTTGAGCTGGCATTGAGTCTATGGCCTTCTTTTCGGAGAGTTGCCACCTCTGACTCAAGACAAGTTACTTTTTCTTTACAATCTTTTACCTCGGCAGCATTAAACTCTAGAGCGTTAGCAAGTTTGCTAATAGTTGCTGCGTTTTGGGTTGTTTTTTGTTTTTATATCGGCCATCTTATTGTCCTGTGAGTGAAATCGCAGATTGGCACAGATGGCATCCAGAAGTCTTCCATTGTTGTGTTTGATTTTGTTATTTTTCGGGCATTAGCTCCCTTTCCTTTGAAATAAATCTGTTTCATCCAGACCTCATTTTCCTTTCCCTCCTCTTTCAGCCTCTATTTCTGATACATAATCATGGTCCTTGGTAGCCCACGTTTTGCCTCTTTAGGTATCTTCTTTGGCAGCTTGGGGCTTTCTTTGCACCTTATGCATGTCTAGATAAATAAAAAACAGAAAAAGTCAGAACTACGTTAACTAGAGGAACATTACACATGCGTGTCGGAAAGTACTTCTGCTCAGTCCATTATCCTGCTGGATATCCCAGTCTGTCATCTATTCCTCGAGCCAGAACTTTAGAAACAAGCTGAAGATCTAGTGAAGATTAAATCAGCTGTTTGATCTACTTTCTATAGTTCTAGTGAGGACGCAGGC